>NW_004955502.1:4055748-4058168 GCF_000276665.1 Chinchilla lanigera
AAGGGAAGGGAAGGGAAGGGAAGGGAAGGGAAGGGATGCAGTTTCTTTGGTCCCACTCCAGACCTACCGAATCAGACACTTTGGAGGTGTGGTAAAGCAGTCTGTTTCAACAGCTGCCTCTCCCCAGGTGATTATTATGCATGCTCAAGTTTGAGAATTGCAATTCACATCTCTCCCTCACAATTGGAATTATAGAGCACTACAGATATTAGCCAAACTTGATAACACTTTTTATGGCTTGTGTCTAGATGTTTCCCCAAGGTCTCATGCAGTCATAGGCGGGGCTTTTCAGAGGTGGCTGAATCTAGAGTGTGTGATGGATTCACAATACAATGGTAGGATGAAGCTATGTGATTACTAAACTAGTCCACTGACAGGTTTGGCACTGCCCTAACCCCAGTAGCCTAGATACAATACAAGGGACAGAAAGAGGCTTGTCTTGTTTCTTGCTTGCTTTGCTACCTTCTGCCCACCATGAACTGTTTCCTCTCTGTGATGCTCCTCTGCCACGCCACCCTGCTGTGGAGCCAACTGACAATGGACTGAAACTTCTGTAAGCTGTGAGCTAAATAAACCTTTCCCCCCTGTACCTTTGGGTGTCAGATGTCTTGTCTTACCAACCAGAAAAGTTACTCAGACACACTTAAAAATAAAAACTAGATTTTGCCTAGAAGAGTCTTACTCAGTTTTCCTGAACTCCCCCTGGCTTCCCATTTTATGTATGTTAGTTTTTTATGTCTGCTACAGTAAGTTATTTTATCACTAATTTGGCAATTTCCCACAGATTTATTATCTTAAAAGCTCTGTAAAGTCAGAAGACCAACATCTGTCTCACTGGGCTAAAATCAAGGTGCCAGTTTGCCTTTCCAGAACCTCTTTCTGGGAGCCCTTCTGCTTTCCCAGCTTCCCAAAGCCGTCTCTTCGCAAGTCTCTCTTCCCAAGTCTCTCTGCCCAAGCCTTGGTTAAGAGGACAACTGAATTAGAACAATTATTCCCCAAAGAGAGTGATCCATTTTCTACAATCATTTTATTTGCTGTAGACTTTTTATTGATACAGAACACAGGTTTTTTTTTGTTTTTCTCCGGTACCGGGAACCGAACTCACGACCTTGCGCTTGCCAGGCAGGTGCTTTTGCCGCTGAGCTAAATCCCCAGCCCCAGGTTTGTTGTTCTTGTTTATTTTTTGCACAGGGTCTTGCTATCTCGTCCAGGCCAACCTCAAACTTAGCATCCTCCTGTCTCAGCCTCTGGAGTGCTGGAATTATACGTTTGTGCCTCCAAACTGGGTACTGTACTGTGTGTATGGAGAGAAGCATTACTTCGGATTGGACACAGGGCCTTTGCACTGAACTGCATTCCCAGACCTTTTAAATTTTTTTATTTTCAGACAGTGTCTTTCAAGTCGTTAAACTGCCTAAACTGGATTCAATTTGCAACCTTCCTGCCGCAGTCTCCCAGAGTGCTGGGATTACCAGTGTGTCACCACTCCTGGCTGAAATTCAGCTCCTTAACGCATATAGTTGCTATTCCAATCAGCATTTTTCTTAAATCCTTCAATATCCATTTTTAAACAAAATGAAGCCAGGCCTGGTGGTGCAGGCCTATAATCCCACCACTCTGGGAGACGAGGCAGAAGGATTGCAAGTTGAAGCCCAGCCTGGGCACTATACAACTCAGTGAGACCCTGGCTCAAAACTAAAACATTTTTTCTAAAGGGGCCCCGGAGATGGCTTAGTGTGAAAGCCCTGCGTTCAGTCGCCAGTACGGAGCCTCCCTCCTAAACCCTAAAAAGGAGCTGAGTTTCAGTGGAGAGGCTAGGGGGTAGCTTCTCAATTTCTGTATTTTCCAAATTTTCATCAACGAAAAGGAGAAGACCCAGATGAGGCTGTAAGGTTACCGTGTGCTTAGATGTTCCCCCAAAGCTTCGTGAGCTCTCAGGGGGGCCTTCGGGGAGCGACACCCGGGGGGGACGCGGCTACAGAGGAGCGAAAGCGAGCGCGGAGGAGGTCGCGGCTGGGCGTGGCGGGGAGCGAGGGCAGGGGAGGGGACCGCCTCCTCCTGCCCGGCCCTGAGCCGTTCTCTTCGGCCTCGGAGCCACCAGTTAGGAACTGAAACCTCTGCGAGTTGTGAGCCAAAATAAGCTTCTCCTCCCTAAAACCGCGGGCGTCGGTATCGTCCGCGCGAGGAAAGTAACGGAGCCGGCCGGTCGTCGCAACTCCAGTCCAGGCGACAGCAGGCTGCGGCTTCCGCGCGCTCCGGAGCACCGCGCGGCGAGGGTCGGTTTGCAGCCTGCCATCCGCAAAACCGCAGGTCCGACGGCTTTGCAAAAAGCTGTTTTGGAAGAAGCGGGGCATAACTCCCCGTGGCGGCGCCCGCCAGGCCTGGGCCGGGGCGCGCCGCGACTCCCACGCGCCGCCCAG
>NW_004955502.1:4059009-4078803 GCF_000276665.1 Chinchilla lanigera
GGGCGGGCCGGTGGCGGCGGCGGCGGCCTCCTGCCCGCGCTGTGCGGGCCGCGGAATGCCGCTGAATTTCACGGTAGTTGCGGACCAGGAACTTTCCTGTTGCTTAACTTGACTGTGGATGCAGTGTTTACACTGGTGATGGAGTTTCTTAAGTGTGTTTAGGGACGAGATTCTGAGTAGTGTTTGTTAAAATAATAACTCTTTAGATAATTTTGCAAAGTTTGTTTTGGGTGTATGTGTGGGAGGGTTTTTTCTTTTTTTTTTTTTTAAGCGGTTTGAAATTAAGTTGCTTAGGCGTGCCTGCATTTAACGATCTGCTTCAACCTGAAGTTGCGGGAGTTGGCCACCGTTTCTAGTTGCAAAGAGTTTTTTGCATATACAATGTATCTAATAATTTAAAAAGTAACTATTCGTAAACATTACGGAATAAAGAAACTAAAATGTAATTTAAAAATTAAGGAAGAACATTAGGCCAGCTGGGTGCCGAACACCTGTAATTCCAGCACCCTGGGGAGGCAGAGACGAGAAGATTGCTACGGTGTTGGAAGCCAGCCTGGGGTGTGCAGACAGAGTTCAAGGCCTTTCTTCACTTTATAATGAGTTTGTCTCAACAACAACAAAAAATTAGTACTAGCAGATTTTGTAAGAGGGTGGTTAAGATGGATTTGTCTTGTTTTTCACTTTAAGAGCGCGTTACTTAATTGTAATAGGTACTCAGTATAGTCTCCTGTATGAATAGAACTAATAGATGTGGGAGAAAGTCATTTAATTTTTCTTTTTGAGCGTAGCAGAGAACAAAAAGCAAGACAGCCCCCTATCAAGTAAGAAAATATGGAAAGTGTGTAAGTTTTTCTCCGTTCATTTTTTTTTCCCGTTCATTTTATACTACCTTCATTCTTATTTGGTTAGAATAAACCTGAGAGTGGTGCAGTTTGTGTTACACGTGATGCTCTATGTAGTGTTTTGGTTTTGAGATTGGAAATTCAAAAGATAGCTTTCCAGTTGTTACTGTATTCATTATGGAGACGGTTATACTTTTGTGCTGTAGTAAATTTCAGGTTTCTCTGGAGCTCTGATTTAGTTAAAGTTCTGATGGCATGAACTAGGAAGGATAAAAGACTACAATAAAGCCAAATGCTAACAGAGCTGATGCAAATTTTAGACTATTCTTTTAGTTTATGCTTAGGTGAAGCGTAAGGTGAACCTAAAGGAAAGGAAGAATTTTAGTTTATTATAACCATTGTTCATATACTGACTTTATCTTTCTAAATGAATGATATTGGCACTAATACTAATTTCCATGATTTTTTGGTTTCTTACCCTTTTAATAATAAAAGTATTCCACTATAACTTGCAATATATTTTGTATTACCACCATTTTGTATTATGTTTTCATAACATTCGCCGAATAGGTTTTTCATAATGTTCGCCGCAGTTAAAGCATTCACGTTATTCATTCTCCAGACTTGTGTTCTGTTTTGGTACCAGGATTTGAACTCAGGACCGTTAAACTATACCTTTGCCCCCCCCCCAGACTTCTTCAAAAGTTGAACTAAGTATTCATTCACTCATCAAATATTTATGGCAGCCTACACTACTAGACGCTGTACCAGGGTGAATACAACAGTGCGTAAGATAATCAAGGTCCCTGCCTTCCTAGAATTTATATTTTAGTAGGAGAACCTATCAATAAGAAAGAAAACAAACCTTTTAGAATAGTATTACTCAGGCTGGTTGTAGTGGCACACACCTATAATCCTAGCACTCAGGAGGCTGAGGCAGGAGGATATCAGATTCAAGATCAGCCTGAAGCCCTGTATGAAAAAAAAAACAGCATTTCCGAAATTATATACCTTACTTATGACTATGTGAAATGTCATGATGTCACAAGAATTCATGGACAAATGTACAAACACGTGCATAACTTTTACGTTTTATTTTCCATATCAACACTTAAGTTTATTTTTTCCTATTTTTCAGCCCCACTAAAATACAAGCTCTGTCAAAGCAATGAATTTGTCTCTATTTCTTGCACCTAGAATATTTTTGTTACTGATGAAATAATGAATTTTAAGAGTGTGATAAAGGTTGTGGGAGAATGCAGAGGAATAATGGAAAACAGTTTTACAGTATTCAAGTCAAGAAAGACATCCTTGGGGCTGGGGATTTAGCTCAGTGGCAAAGCGCCTGCCTGGCAAGCGCAAGGTCGTGAGTTCGGTTCCCGGTACCGGAGAAAAACCAAAAAAAAAAAAGACATCCTTGATAAGTTTAATACCTTAACTGAGGTGATACCTGAACTATGAGACTTTAGAGCAGATGGTACAGTACTTATAAAAGTTCAGAGGTGATAGTATATGGTTTCATTTATTAAAAATCATAAGGGCTGAAATACAGCAAGCAAAGGAGAGAGTGACATGAGAGGCAAGAGATCTTCTGAGCAGAGTTGTGTTTTTTTTTTATTTTAAAGAGTAAAAAAAAAATCACAACAGACAAAAACAAAGCAACACAAAAACAGTAAAACAGTAGAAACGATATAGAGCTTCGCTAAACAAGGTGATAGAAATTCACCAATAGTTGTTATAGTGTATATTGTCTTCGAATTAGTTGTTCAGATTACCAGATATAGACGTGCACAATTGGTCAAAAAACTTTAAGCATCAACTGTTCTTTCAATAAACCATAGATATCAGTGGTACAATTATCCCAGCTATCCTTTTTTCTCTCCCTCTCTCTCCCCCTCCCTCCCTCTCTCTCTCTCTCTCTATATATATATGTGTGTAGATATAGATATATTTTTCCCCCTTCTTTCTTTTTCTCCTTTTCCTCATCCTAGTTGTTCCTTCCCTTTGAGCAATTTCTTTCCCTTTCACAGTATCGATCATACCTTTTGGGTTTTATTTATATCTTTCAGGTTCTTACACTAGGGAAGCAGTACAGTGTTTGCACATGTGGGTCTGATTTATTTCACATAAGAGTATTATCTCTAGTTGAATCTGTTTATAAAAGCCTCGGGTTTATCTTTTTTATAGCTAATACTCCAGTGTATAAAAATACCACATCTTTTTTATCCATTCCTCAGTTGATGGGCATTTGAGTTGTTTCCAAGATTTAGCTATGATAAATTGTGCTGCTATAAACATAGGTGCACATATATGGCTATGGTATGATGTTTTTAATTCTTCTGGGAAAATACCCAGAAAGGGAACAGCTGGGTTAAGTGGGACTTCTAATCCTAGTTTTGTGAGGAATCTTCACACTTTCCACAGTGGTTGCACCAGTCTGCACTCCCACCAGCAGTGGAGCAGGGTTCCTTTTTCCCCACAGCCCTGCCAGCATTTGCAATTGGTTGATTTCTTGATGATAACCATTCTTTCTGGAGTGAGATGGAATCTCAGTGTTGTTTTAATTTTCATGTCTCAAATGACCAATGATGTTGAACATTTTTTCATATATTTATTTGCCATTTGTATTTCTTCATCTGAGAAGTGTGTATTTATCTCAGATGCCCATTTTTTGATTGGGTCTTTGAATTTGGAGGGACTGATTTTTTAAAAAAATTCTTTATATGTTCTAGATAGAAGTCCTTTGAGGGATAGTTGGCTAAAATTTTTTCCCAGTTCGTGGATTTTCTTTTTACTCTGTTGGTGATTTCTTTTGATGTGCAAAAATTTTTCAATAAGATGAGATCCCAGTTGTTGATTGTTTCAAGTATTGCTTGTGCAGTTTGTTTTTTGTTCATGAACTTTCTGCCTACCCCTGTGTCTTCAAGTTTTCCACGTACTTTCTCTTCCAGTAAATTGAATGTTTCTGTTTTAATATTTAGATCTTTGATCTATTTTGACTTTAGTGCATGGTGATAGACATGGGTCTAGTTTTAGTATTTGACATGTGGAAAGCCAGTTTTTCTAGCACCATTTATTAAAGAGGTTATCTTCCAGTGAACATTTGGCCCCTTTGTCAAAGATAAGGTAGCTGAGTGCATTTCTAGTTGTGTCTGCATCTTCTAATCTGTTGCGTTCATCTTCAGGTCTTTTTTTTTTCCCAGTACCATGCTGATTTTATCACAGTAGCTTTGTAGTATAATTTCAAGTCAGAGATTATGATGCCCCTGCCTTTCCTTTAGAATTGCTTTTGCTCTTCTAGGCCTCTTCTGGTTCCAGATGAATTGTAGGAGTGTTTTCTCTAGATCTGTGAGGTATACTAATGGTATTTTAATTGGTATTGCATTGAATCTGTACAACAATTTTGGGAATGTGGCCCTTTTCACAATGTTGGTTGTTCCTGTACAAGAGCAAGGAATATCTTTCCACTTTGTGAAATCCTCTTTGATCTCTTTTTTTCAGAGTCCTGTAATTTGCACTGTATAGATCTTTTGCTTCCTTTGTTAGATTGATTCCTCAGTATTTCAGTTTTTATATGCTATTATGAAAGGTGTTGTTTCCCTAAATTTCTCTTTCAGTGTGTTTGTACAGGAATGCTATTGATTTTTGAGTGTTGACTTTGTATCCAGCTGTGCTACTGAATTTGGTTATTAAATCTATAAGCGTTTCAGTGGAGTTTTGGGGGTCTTCTATGTAGAGTATCATGTCATCTGCAAATAATGATAATTTCACTTCTTCCTCTCTTATTCTTATTCCTTTTATTTCTCTCTCATGTCTAATTGCTCTGGCTAATATTTCCAGAACTATATTGAATAGGACTTGTGATAGTGGACATCCTTACCTTGTTCTTGATTTTAAAGTGAAAGCTTTCAGTTTTTGTCCATTTAGTATGATGTTCGCTGTTGGTTTCACATAGACAGCTTTTATCAGACTGAGGTAAAGACCATCTAATCATAGGGAAGATTGTGCATTTTTACTTCATTCTAAACAGTAGGAAGTCATAAAAGAGTTTTGAGGCAATGGAGTGTCACAATTTGTCTTCTAAAAACATCACTACTGCTGCTTTGTGTAGAATAAATTCCACATGGAAGTTATTGGAGAAGAGCAAGAGTAGAAGGACGGAGATCATAGTAAGTAGGAAAGCACTGTAGCAGTTGAGAAGTGAGAGTGGCTTGGATTAGGAAGGTGGCCGTGGATAGTGGGGAAGAGAAGTGGATACATAGATATGTTTGTATGTAGAGCCTATAAGACCTGTTGACGGATTGTATTTTGAGGATCAGAGTAAGGGAGGAATCAAGGATGACTCAGGGTTTGGGCTACTGTTGTTGGGAGATAATGCCAGTTACTCAAGGGGTGGACTGTCAGAGAAACGAGAAGTTAGTGCTGCTTGGTTGTAGATGTTGAGTTGCCTGTTTGACATCTTTGTTCTAAAATATATATCCTTGAAGCTACTAAATGGAATTCTAATTTTAATACCTTTTTATGCTTCATCTAGGGAAAAGGACACTTATTGGCTACTATGTACTGTTGTACTTTAGTTTGTAAAACTCAAATTGTATTTTTTGTTCTTGTTGGTTCAGTGCTGAGGGTTGATCCTAGGACCTTCACAGTAAGCTACTTTTCTAATCTTTTTTTTTTTTTTTTTTTTTTTAGTAGATTGCTAAGTCTCTAAATTGTCCAGCCTGCATTTAATTTTGTAAGCTTCCTGCCTCTGCCTTTCAGAGTTCTGGGATTACATGTGTGTGCCTCCACACCCAGCTAAAATTGTATGCGTTTCATTAGGCCATGGCCTGTGTTGAACTTTTTGTTTTCCCCCTTTGATGCATTTCTTTTATATCTTTTCACTTACTGTTGTCTCATACCCCTTTTCTTCTTGTGAAAGATTGTTTTGGCAAGTTTTTCTTCGTACATTCATTGAACACATTTATTGAGCATATGTTATGTTGTAGGGACTACACTGAGAAGCACAGCAGCACGGCAGTACAGGGGACAGGGAGAAGAAAGCATGGTTTTTCCATGGAGTCTCCAGTGTAGTGAGGAGAGTCAATAAAAAGATAACAGCTTGTAAAATTACAACTTTCATCTACAACAAAGGAGAGTTACTTATGATAATGAAAAATTGATCTAGTCAGGGTGGTTTGATTAGGAAAAGTGAGGAGACTTTTTAGGCAGAGAGAATCAAATAAAAGCACAGAATGTTTGGAGAATGAAAAAGGATAGTATACTACCCCATGGAGAAAACTTTAGAGGGACAAAAAGAGATAATTGAGGGAAGCCAGTCAGGAGGTGATTGCAGAGTAGGGCAAAGATGATGCTAACTTGTTCCTCTAACATTTCTTTTGCTATTTTCCCCATTTTCTTCTTCTTGGATGTGCTAATAAGTCTGCTTACTTGACATTTAGTTCTTTTTTTTTTCTTGTATGTGCTTATTTGTATTTAGCTTTCTTTGCCTTCTTCTGAATTGCTTCTTGCCCTCCCTCTTCTTTTTGAGACAGGGTCTTGCTGTGTAGTTCAGGATGGCCTTCAAGTCACTATGTAGCCCAGGCAGGTCTCAAATGTCACTGTGATCCTCCCCACTCAGCCTGGCAGTTTTTTTTCATGAAATAATTTCTTCCTTTTCTGAGGTACATAAATTAGTATTTGTTCTCATTTAGTTTTAGGTCTCCATTTGTGAACTTTGTCCACTTGGTTAAAAAGAGTGATGTTAAACACTTGCACAGTTGTCCTCTACACCAACAAAAAGTGCTTGTCAACAAATGAAGTGTTTACCATTCCTGTTAGTCATACTCTTACATGTAAATTTAGTTCAGGATCCACGCAATTTGCCAGTATTACTGGTAACAGTAGACACTTCATACTGTCTCTTCAGCTAAAGCAAAATTTTATCTAAATAACTGGCAGTGCATGGGGGATGAGCAAGATCTTTAGCATCTTGTCTGTTCATCTGGGAGTATACTTAAAACTCTATTTAGCTCTGTTTCTTTTTCTTTTGTTGCCCTACGTCTGGAAACCACATCCTGGTGTCATTGCTTATTTGTTCCTTACTTAGGTGTATTTCCTGAATGTATCCCAGTCGAAGTGATAAATTTTATTCTTTCCTTTTTTTTTTTTTTTGTAGTGCTGGGGATTGAACCCAGGCTGTCACACATGCTGAACATGTGCCCTGAATTGATACATTTTATTTATCATTTGATTTCATGTACTCACATGAAAGAGAATAGAGCCTTGCTTGGAAATAAAGTAATTTTTCCTAGAAATGTATTGCGAGCATGAACTCAGGCCAGAATGCTGAGGTTCAACATCTATCTAGCTATATTATTACCTGCATGATTTTTAACATTTTACTTGTCTTGTGCTTTCTTCTATGTAAAAAAGGATAATAGTTATTAAATTAGTCAGCTGTCCCTTTGAGGATATTAAGCTGAGCTGATCAGTTTAAGAAAAAAGGTTTATTTTGGTTCACAGTTTTGGAGATTTCAGTACATGGTTGGTTGTCCTGTGGCT
The DNA here is from genome assembly GCF_000276665.1 of Chinchilla lanigera. Lineage (NCBI taxonomy): Eukaryota > Metazoa > Chordata > Mammalia > Rodentia > Chinchillidae > Chinchilla > Chinchilla lanigera. Next base: position 4,066,395 of record NW_004955502.1, read on the forward strand.
TTTGGGCTTGTGGTAAGGCAGTCCATTATGGTGGGAGAGCATAGCAAAGGAAGCTGCTCATGTCTTTGCAGCTAGGACAGGTACGAAAAGAGAAAAGAGGAGCAGTGGTCCCAGTATTTCCTTCAAGACATTACCCTGGTAACCCTAGTTTTCTTCCATTAGGTCCCACCTCCTAAAGTTCTGCCACTTCCCAAAAGTACCACAGACCAGTGATCAAACCTTTTACATATGGACCTTTGGGAGACACTTACCTACCCAAACAATAGCAGCTACTTGCCGTGAGGATTAAATGAGTTAATATATACCAAATACATGAAGCAACTTTAGGCATATAAGAAGCACTGCCTATTAGTTGGTATTATTATTTTATTTCTTTGCATAAATAGAGAACTTCTTTTCCTTCTGGGCATAGTGGTACATGCCTGTAATCCCAGCACCGGGAGCCAGAGGCAAGAGGATCACTGTGAGTTAGAGGACAGCCTGGGCTTCATGTGTGAGTTCAAGGCCAACCTGAACTACATAGTGAGACCCTGTCTCAAAAAAAACAACAACAACAACAACAAAAAAACTTCTTTCTCTTCCATTATGCTTGACTTTTCATTTTAATTTGAATTTTCATTGTTTTTATTTCATGTATTACCTTTTCTTCTAGGTAGTTGCTTATCTTGATATTCTACATTGACTGGTATACTGAGAAAGGAAAGAATAAAATTATATATTCCCTGTGTCTAGGCTTCTTTAAAGTGATTGTTCCTTTCTCTCTCTCTCTCTCTCTCTCTCTCTCTCTTTCTCTTTATCTCTCTTTCTCTCTCTCTCTCTCTCTCTCTCTCTCTCTCTCTCTCTCTCTCGTCTCTGTCTCTCTCGTCTCTGTCTCTCTGTCTCATGGTTTTTTGAGACAAGGTTTCAGTATGTAGTTCACGCTGGCCTTCAACTCACTATATAGCACAGGCTGGTAACAAACTGGGCAGTCCTCCTGAGTGCTGGGGAACACACCCCACAATTGGGAATTGAATTTTGTGCATACTAGGCAAGTGGTCTGCCCCTGAGCTACATGCCTAGCCCTTTACATTTTAGACAAGGTTTTGCTGAGTTAACCAGACTAGCCTGAAAGTTGTGATCCTCCTGCTTCATTGCCTGAAGAATTCAATACTCTTTTTTAAGTGGAGTACCCGTTACCTACAGTTTCACTTTCCTTGGTTTTGGTTATTTGTGGTCAACCACAGTCTGAAAATATTAAGTGGGAAATCCAACAGTAAACAGTTAATGTTTTAAATTGTCCTGCATTCTGATTAGCATGATGAAATTTTGGTACTGTCCCTCTCCATCCCACCTGGGATGTGAATTATATATGCTACAATCCAATTTAGTCACTTATTAACCATCTTGATTATTGTATTGACTGTTGCTGTCACAGTGCTTGTGTTCAATTTTACTTACAAATGACCCCAAAATATAAGAGTAATAATGCTGGCAATTTGAGTATGCTAAAGAGAAGCTATACAGTGCTTCTTATAGGTGAAAAGGCAGAAGTTCTTAAGGAAAGAAAAAAAATCTTAAACTGAGGTTGGAAAGACCTACAGTATAAATAAATCTCTGTAAGAAAGAAAAATTTATAGTAGGTTTGCCCTTATACCTCAAACGGCAAAAGTGATGGCCACAGTGTATAATAAATGCTTAATTAGGATGGAGAAGCCATTCAATTATAGAGTTTTGATGTCTTCCATGGCTTCATGTATCTACTGGGGAGCTTGTACCTTAGGAAACTACTCTATTTCTCATACTGAAAATAATGGTCCTCTTCCTCCCCTCACTAAATTTTACTTCCATCACTTTTGCCATTTGAGGTATAAGGGCAAACCTACTATAAATTTTTCTTTCTTACAGAGATTTATTTATACTGTAGGTCTTTCCAACCTCAGTTTAAGATTTTTTTTTCTTTCCTTAAGAACTTCTGCCTTTTCACCTATAAGAAGCACTGTATAGCTTCTCTTTAGCATATTCAAATTGCCAGCATTATTACTCTTATATTTTGGGGTCATTTGTAAGTAAAATTGAACTTCACCTACCTTCCTCCAGGTTGGGCTCGAACTTGAGATCCTCCTGCCTCAACTTCGCAGAGTGCTGAGATTACAGGCATGTGTCACCACATTCAGTTGAAAAATGACAGGTCTTATTATTGTTACTGGGTTTTGGAGTGCTAGAGTCTCCTTCTGAAGGTGGTTTCTATTGCACACTTCAGAAGCACATATACTAACATTGGAGGTGGTTTCTAGATTTTATTGTTCTGAGCAAATGGTAGCAAAGTTTTATTGCAGGTAGAGAAAAAAAAAAAGGCTCTGCCAAGTACAAGTAGGAAAAGAAGTGCACCCTACAGGATGAGGGTGGGCCACCATGTGAGAGAGATCACAGTGGCAAAAATTCAATGTGGACTGTTCTTTCTATATCACCCCTACCTCAGGTTGACATCAGGTCTAGGCCATCCTATTGAAAACCTACTTGAGTTCTTTAAAGTCCACATGCAGGGCTTTGGGAACTGTTCTGCATGTGTCCTGGGATTTTGTAATTAACTGGCATACTTCCCCAGCCAGTTTTGCCATGCCCTAATCGCCTGTCCCATAGAGTACAAAAGTTTCTCAACACTGGGCAGGTTAGGACTCTGAAGACATAAGAGTGTAGCCAGCTGGGCACTGTGGCACACGTCTGTAATCCTAGCATTCACAGAAGCTGAGGCAGGTGGATCCTAAATTTGAACCCAACCTGGAAAACAGCAATTTAATGGGCCCTTGTCTCAAAAAGAAAAGGAAAGGAAAAGGAAGAAAAGGTAATTTAAAAAAAAAATGGCATGGGGACATAGCTCAATGTAAAGGCTTTGGGTTTAATCGTGTGTACTCCCCCCTCCACACACACTGTGTATGTAACACAGTAATTTGTTTCACAGGTATAGGTAGCAACATAAACATTCATTAGTGTAACTTCTTTGATCAAGAACTGTGAGGAATTTCTGAAACCAGACAAGCACAAGTAGAAAAAAGAAACATGTTCAGAACTCTTCCTTCCTTTCATGCAGTGATGTTTGGAGTTACCATAAATCATTCTCATTTTCATTAAGTAATACCTTGATAAGAAAGCACATTAATCACAAAGACTATTGTGTACTCACAATTACATTGCACTTAAGTTGTACATCTAAGTCACATTACTTGAAGAAATGGAATAATGGATAATTCATTGTGAACTATAGATTAAGGTTGTCAACTGTATTTGTTAGTGTTTCATTGCTCTTATGAACTATTTGACACAAACTATTTACAAAAAAAAAAGATTTACAAAGAAAAAAGGAAGTCCAATATAATACCAATTCTAGCAAGGGCCTCATGGCATGGCAAGTAGCAAAACATATGCAGAAGAAAGGATCAAGTCTCAAAACCAGGAAGCTAGAAACACTGGGGGTTCCCATCATTTCTTTGAGAGCATCCCCTCAACCACCTCTTATGAGGACCTTTTAAAGAGCCAGATTGTCTCAACACTGCCACCTTGGGGACCAAACTTTAATACATGAACCTTTTGGGGAGAAGGACACTTAAACTGTATCCAAACCATAGCATCAAATTAGGTTGAAATGAATGGCAGCAGTTACAGAAAAGGATGTATATGTATGGGATCATTTGATCTGAAAAACCATGTTGCTTTAAGCACTTATTTATTTGGCTATGTTAGGTATTTAGACTTCCCAGAACCTTCTGCATCCACTGGTAATCATTAGGACCTTTCCTCTCGTATGGATATGGAGCTTTTCACTCCTAAACTTGAGACAGTTCCAGGCAAATTGTGATGTTTGAACACTGCCAGTAGCTGCCTTGAAGCTGTCAGGAATTTACGGAGTAAGGTTAGAGCTGTATTCTTATCTTGCCTTTGGAGACTGTTTTCTTTTTATGCAGAGATGCTGTTTCAAGTATATTTCCTGCCTAGTTTTAAACATTTTGAGTATAGCATTTCCCTCATCTTCTAAATTAATGATTTTTTGCCAAAATATTACCCAATTATTATCATTGAATGTTTTCATTTTGTAATAGTAGCAATTGTTTTCTTTTTCTTTTTTTTTTTTTTTTTTCCGGTACCGGGAATTGAACTCATGACCTCGTGCTTGCCAAGCAGGCGCTGTGCCACTCAGCTAAATCCCCAGCCCCTAATAGCGGTTGAATCTGAGAACCTTCATTAGCATTTCCTTCACAAGTTTGAATGTCAGTTCCTCAGTCTCACCATTTACAGTTTACATTTGTTGCTTAAGTAGTTTGGGTTGATTGGTAGTTTGGGGTTTTTGAGGGTCATGATACATAGTCCAGTTAGCCTTGATTTCACTGTATATCCCAAATTCACCTTATATCCCATGTTCCCCTTAAACTCACCATCCTTTGCCTCTGCATCCTGAGTGCTGGGGTTGCAGGCATGCATCTCTACTCCCAGGTTTTCAGATCTATTTTTAAGTTTATTACGAATTAATTTTTTCGTGGTTGCATTCTACATTTAGTCCTTGAGAACTGAAAATGTTTCTTAAATGGTATTCATCCTTCTCAGTGTATACTGAATTTTTCTGACATTGATGATGGTCCTCTCACTCTCTTGAAGCAGAAAGAACAATGTTTAGAACTACTTGTCCCATGCAGTTTTTGTTTTGTTTTGTTTTTTGAGACTGAGTCTCACTATGTAGTTCTGTCTTTGAACTCACTATGCAGTCCAGGCTGGTCTTGAACTCAACAGCAGTCCTCTTGCTTCAGCCTCTTCCAGTGCTGGGATTACAGGCATGTGCCACCACACCCAGTTCCATGCAGTCATTTCTGAGTTGTTTACTTTCTGGCTTTGGAACTTTGTGTGTATCAGTTGACATAATTGTCTTTCTACCAACTGTACTACCTGAGAATAAGATACCACCAGTTGATGTTTCTGATCTACAGACAGTAAGGAAGTTTACAGCAAAACCAATAGTGCCAAACTGCTGCTTATTGGGCTCAGCAGAGGCCAGCCTCCTCCTGTGGTTTCTGTCTGTAACAATGTATTCACACTTGTTAACATGACAACATGGAGAGTCTGTGCTTTTGAGGACTCTTGACCATTCTCCAAAGCCTATGCCTTTGGAGAATCTCGACAGTTCTCAAGGTGGTATCTTACAAGGTGATAGCCCTAAAGAGCCACCTAAAATTGCTTTGCTGAGAGATTTCCAAGTTTTAACATTTGTCTTTATATTTTTTGTTACTGCTTTTGTATTTCTAAATTGCAGAAGTTAAGGTTTCTTTTAGTTGTCACTCAAAAAATTTTTTGTCCAATTTATTGTTGTACAGTCTTAATCCAAAAAAATTATTGGGAAATATTTCAGTTGGCTGTGAAATAAAGGATAATACAACAGATACTGTGTTCTGTTTTCTAGTTGATGTTGGCGTGGACCCTTCTCTTTTTGCATCCATCTTTCCTTCACAGGCAGTCTTTAATTTGGTAGTTATCATCCCCATGTGTTTCTTTATGTGTTGCTCTTTATGTATGTACTTCTGAACTATAAATACAAATATATGTGTATGTCTATATCATGCACAACTATATATAATTGTTCTGCATTTTTAAAAAATTATAAATCATCATACTGTGTGTGGTTTTCTGCCACTTTTTATTCTTCTAATGTTGTTTGAGATATAACAGTGTTGAGAAATCAATAAATTTCTTTCTTCTCTAGTGTGGCTACATAGTCATCCCTCAGATGATAGGCTCTAGGACTGACTCCCCCACATACAAAAATCCTTGGGTGTGTGAGTTCCTAATATAAAATGACAGTGTATTTCCGTATAATCTAGCCACATCCTCCATTATACTTTAAATCATCTTTAGATTACTTATAATACCTAGTAGAGTGTAAATACTATGTAAGTAGTTGTATTGTTCAGAGAATACTAACCAAAAAGTGTGTACTTCTTCAGTATAGTGTTTTTCTCAAATATTTTCAACGTGTACTGTAGTTGGTTGAACTTGTGCTTGTGAAACTTGAAGATAGAGAGAACTGACTATAAATTTTTGTTTTGGTTTGGTTTTCTGAGACAGCGTCTCAGAATAGTTGAGGCTGGCCTTGAATTCCCTGTGTAGTTACACTGGCCTCGAACTCATGGTGATCCTCCTGCCTCAGCCTCCAGAGTGCTGGGATTGCAGGTGTGCGCCACCATACCTGGCCATAAATTTTTTTAAAAATCATTTTCCTGTTTATGAAAGTTTAGGTTGTGTGGAACTTTTTACTATAACATAGATTCTACTGTATTAACATTGTAGTGCTACTATGAAAGTTTGGAAAAGCTTATTTCCTTTTGCACACGTGTGTTTCTATATAGCAAAGGGTAAGCATCCTTTTTTCTGTAAAAGCCAAACAGTATCTTATTCTTTGCAGATTGTAAAGTCTCTGTCATAACTAGTCAACATTGCCGTTTTAGTGAGAAAGCAATCATAGGTATTATAAAAGGATATGGCTATGTTTCAATAAAACTTATGTCACTTGACCCCCATAATTTTCTTGTGTTATAAAACCTTCCTTTGAGGGATTTTTTCCCTCTCAACTGTTAAAAACGTAAAATCATGGTGGCGCACATCTGTAATCTCAGGACTTGAGGCTGAGGCAGGAGGATTGCTGAGGATTTGAGGCTAGCCTGGGTTACACAGTGAATTCCAGGCCAGCCTGAACTGCATAGCAAGGGCTGGGGATATAGCTCAGGGGCACAGTGCCTGTCTGGCAAGCATGAGGTCATAAGTTCAATTCCCAGCACACATAAAAAATTTTAAAAACATGAACTTCATAGTGAAACCCTGTCTCAAAAAGACCAAATCAACAACAGCAAAAACCCCAGACAGCAGGCCAGATTTGGTCAGTGCGTAGTTCACTGACAGCTAACCTAGAGTATTCTTTGTGTGTGTGTGTGCGTGCCAGGAATTGAACTCAGCGCGTTGTGCTTTCCAGGCAGTCATTGTGCTGCTGAGCAACATCCCCAGCCCACCAAGGGTGTTCTTTAAGCAGTGGAATGAATGATTGGGTCTTAGAGCGTATGTGGCTTCACCTTCACTCTCTGGGTATTGACAAATTGATCTCCAGAATAGTTCCTGTAGTAGGTGTTAAGTTTCCCTGTTTCTGCAAGTCATCACCCTCTTAATACTGATATTTTAATTTTTGCTATTCTGATTTGATTATCAGATGGTGGGTTAAGCCTGTGATTCTGTACTGAGGTTGAGTATCTTTGTTGTTGTATTAAAAAACTTAATCCAACATTCAAAAAATATTGAGGGCCAGCTTAATGTTAAACTTTATTCTATGTGGTTATGATGGATTATATAGATTTGAGAGTGTAATCTTTGAGTGGAATTTTTAGAAGGAACATCTCTGAGTTAGTTTGCATTTTTAAAGAATAGAATGATGATTTTATAAACAATACAGTCATTTATTTTTCCTTTATTGTCTTGTGGTAAGGGGGTGTGGTTGTATGATTTAAGAAATATTTTGGTTTTGTTGGTCCTCCATATCATAATTTTTGTTAACTGTTTTTCTTATTTCTTTACTTTTTGTGTCAGCAGGGGAGTAGCAATCAGCATAGTCTGGAGGAATAGAATTTGAAAATCTGATTGTAGTTTGTATATTCCATATTTTTTTAAAAAAATTTTCAACCTTTGGAATAATTTTACTTTTATAGGAAAGTTGTAAGACTACTACAAAGACTTTGGATTTATCCTTCATTGATTTCTCCCAGTGGCAGTATTTAAAACTGCTTTAACATACTCTTTTAGATATTAATTTACATATACCTAAACATGTTATTTTTGAGCCATCTGAAAGTAAATTTCAGACATGGCGCCCATTTAACTGTCACTAATTCATTATCCCACCTCCAGAATTTGCTAAGGAACTGTACATTCTCTTAAATTATTGGAGTTCCAGACAGGTATGGTGGTACATGCCTTAATCCCACCACTTTGGGAGGCTGAGGCAGAAGAATTGTCAATTTAGAGCCTGACATAGCCAATTTTGCAAGAATCTGTTTCAAAAAAAATTTATAGAAAGGGTTTGGGATGTAGTTCAATGGGAAGGCCCTGTATTCAATCCCTGTACTATAAAACAAAACAAAACGAACACCAGAATGCAGGCAAGAAAATCAGAAAACTAACACTTACATAGGACTGTTAATCTGATCTACAGTTTTTTCTCAACTTTTACTACTTGACCTAAAAGTGTTTTAACAGCAAAAGAAAAACTCTAGTTCAGTATTCAGTGTAGAATCATTGTATTACACTTACTTCTTTTACCTCCTTTATCTCCTGTAGTGGTTGATTGATTATGTCAACTTGAGAAGTTTAGAAGCATAACTAAACATGGTTCGGCATTTGGCTCAGCAATTCTACACCCTACAGTGTAGAGGATCCACCCTAAGGTGTAGAGGAGCCACCCTAGGGTGTAGAGGAGCCACCCTAGGGTGTAGAAGAGCCACCCGAGGGTGGATCATCACCTAGATAATATAAAAGGGAAATGAAGAGGACAGAGATACTTCCATTCCTTTTGGAGGAGCTCCAGTCTTCACTTTCAGCTTGGACTTGTCTCCTGGCTTCTAGTGCAGACTCTTTGGCTTCTACCTTGGATCCTTCAGTTTTCCATCGCAGACTTATCGGCCTCCTGGTACGGACTTGCACGGAACACTGCAGTGAACTCCGGACCCTGGACTGATTCCTTCGGTCTTCAGTGTGCAGACACCCTCTGCACACTTTCCCATACAACTCTCTGGCTGACCGTCGTAAGCCAATCTTGTAATTTCTTATAATTTGTATATCCTGTGTTATATCTGTTTCTCCAGTAAAACCCTGACTGATACATCTCTCTTTGTGTGGAAATGGCTTTTCAGTCTTTATCTTTCTTGACCTTACCACTTTAAAGAAAATGGGATGGTTATTTTGTAGTTCAGGAATATCTCAGTTTGAGTTTATCTATTGTGACCTTGTGAGTAGATTCAGGTTATTACTCTTCTTTAGTAAGGAATGTCACAGAAGTGGTTGTTGGTTTGTTTGTCCCTCTCAGTATGTCATATCTACAGGCCCATGATGCCAATTCGTCCTATTACTGGCCAGTTAAAAGTAATTCATCCTTAGTTAAGGTAGTGTTTGCCAGATTTCTTCATCTAAAGTTGTCTTTCCTTTGTAATTAATAAATGCTGTGTGGAGAGCTACTTTGAGACAAGTAAATATCCTGATATATTTTGTTTTATTTTGTTGTTGATGTTGCTGTTATTTTGTGGTGCTGAGGAAGGAAGCCAAAAGCCTCTTGAATGCTTGGCATGTGCTCTGTTGCTGAGCTACTCCTTCCTTCTTTCCTTCCTTCCTTCTTCCCTTCTTTCCTTTCACCCACCCATCCATCCATCCATCTATCCATCCATCCAAGAAAGAGTCTGGCTAAATTGCCTGTGCTGGGTTGGTCCTGAATTTTTGAATTCCTAATGAATTTTTGATCTTTCCTGAGTAGCTGGAATCACAAACCTACACCATCACACGTGGCTAATTCCTCTCATCAAATTTTACCCATTAGTTTTAGTATCCATTGATGATTCATGACAGAGTTAGTTACTAACTATAGTCATTCCCAAATGATGAGTTTCCAGGTATATTTTTCCTTATACATTTATTAGTTATATATTTTAGTAATAACCTTTAAGGTAAAACAACCTGTCTTTCATCACTTACAGCTACAGTAGCCAGTTATTGTGCCTTCCTGGAGTTCAGTACATAAGTAAGTTTTCTGGGTTTTTCCGCAACTTTTTTAGGCATTTTACCCCTTTGTCTGAATACATTAAGTAGGACCTTCGCAACATAGTTGAATAGACTTGATATGGCTTATTGCAGGAGGGTAAATGGATAGTTAAGATGTTTGCTGAAGATTTTTGTAGTTACTGTTTTAGATTAAAAACGTTTTACACCTAGTTTAAGAGTTTTCGATCTGTTGTGAATGAGTATTGTTAATTATTCATATCAAGTGTTAACTTTTGCTTTTTGGAATAAACCCTACTTAATTTTAATGTATTCTTGATTTATCACTGGATTTAATTTGCTAATATTTTACTTAAGGTTTTATATCTGTCTTCATGTGAGATTGCTCAGTACAGTAATTTTTTCTTGAGTGCCATTGTCAGGTTTGGAGTTAAGTATTCTGACTTCATAGAAAGAGCTGCAAAGTGTTTTTTAAAATTTCTGGAAAAGTTTAGGTAAGGTTGATGCTATGGTTTTAGAAGTTTGGGGAAAAAATCTTGGCAAAGATTTCTGAGCCTGAGCTTTCCTTTGTGGGAAAATTTGTAGTAATGAACCCAGTTTCCTTTACTGATATACTGATGTTAGAATCTTTTGCTTTTGTATCAGGAATTTGTGTTCTCACAGATACTTGGTTTTTTTGCCTTTGATGAACTGAATCAGTTCCTAACTATCAGATTTTCATCTGTTATTATTTGTTACAGCTCTTATGTACTGGTACTTCCTCTTGGGGATCTTTGTGTTCTTACTGGGTTTCTACTTTCCCTTCCTTTCGTTATTGTCATTTTAGTGGAGAGTATGGAGAAGTATGTAGGTTGGGTCAGGGCTTGGTGGTGGATTGCTTGCTTAGTTTGCTTGAGACGCTGGGTTCCATCCCTAATCCTGCAGGGAAAAAAAAGTACAATGTGTGTTTTTTACTTAAGTAGAATCTGACTTTTTTCTTTCTTTCCCCTCCTTAATTTTATTAATGGAATGTAGCAGAAACAATTCGTCACTCATAATTACAATTGTGAACTAGAATAGCATACTCAATTGTGTTATACTCAGGGACTTTTTGTTTTGTGTTTGTTTTTATTTTAGTATGAGACAGGGTCTCACTAAGTTGCCCAGGCTGGCAATCCTTCTGCCTCAGCCTGTGGAGTAGCTAGGATTAGAGGTGTGTACCACCATACACCTTCAATAACTTCTGAGGATTTTGTTTTTTCTTTACTCAAAGTTGCCCTAAACTTATGTTTTAAAAATTTGTTGTTTTTTGGTAATGTATTGTCCCTTCATAAGAAATTATTATTTTTGCTGGGTGTGGTGGCACACATCTGTAAACCCCAACATTTGGGAGGCTGAGGCAGGAGGATGACTGCAAGTTTGAGGCCAGCCTGGGCCACATAGTGAGTTGAAGACCAGACTGAACTACATGATAAGACCCTGTCTTGGGTGGTAAAAAATTGATCTTCCATGAAATTATTATTTTTCTACTTACATGTAGGTTTTAGTGTATTGTTGATTAGGAAATGGTATGATCATGTTTGTTGGAATTCTGTGGGAATCCCAGTTACTTTAGTGCATAAGTGCAAGATCACCTCTTTTTGACTTCTGAAATAAGTTCACTTTAAACTTACTGTTTTAAATCTTTTTATTTTGGAATGCTTTTAAATTTATAGAGAAGTTTCAAAGATGACATAGAGAACTAGTTTCTGTATACCTTTCTCTCTTCTGCTAAGGTTGTCACTATGTGTGTTGCAGGGGGAGTAATAGGGACTGAATCCAGGGCCTTCACACTGAGCTACATTTCCAGCTCCCCAACATGTAGTTGCTTGTTTTGTTTTGTCTTTTTGAGACAGGGTCTCGCTATGTAGCTCAGGCTGGCCTTAAACTCACTTTGGAGCCCTAACTGGCCTTGAACTCGCAGACAATCTCCTGTTTCAGCCTCCTGAGTGCTAGGATTCATGTGCCACCATACTCGGCACTTATTTTTGAGAGAGGATTTCACTGAGTTGCCCAGACGGGCTCAAACATGAGCTCCTCCTGCCTCAGCCTCCTGCCTCACCTCTAAATTACAGGTGTGGACCAGCTGCCATTTATGTATTTGTTGAAACTTAGAAATTTAACATCATTATAGTACTATTAACTTAACTACCAACTTAATTTGGATTTCACCATTTACTCCATTAATGATCTCTGAGTGTTCCAAAGTCAAATCCAGGATTTTGGATTTGGCTTTTATTTTTATTTTTGTTTGGTCTATTCTGGTCTTTTGACATTTTCTTAATCTTTCCTTGTTTTTCATAGCCTTGACAGTTTTAAAGAGTACTGGTCAGATATTTTATAGCCCAGAGTTTGGATTTGTCTGATATGGTTTTTTTTGGTTGTTGACTAAATTGATATTATGAATTCTGGAGAATAAAACGAGAGATATATTACTTTCACTGTATCATATTAAAGGGTATACCCCATAAATAAGACATATCTTCATTGATGCTAATCTTAATTACTTGGCTGAGATAATGTTTGTTGGATTTTTTTCTCCTTTTTCTGTAATTTTTTTTTTTTTTTTTTTTTTTTTTTTTTTTGGTGTTAAGGATAAAAGGAGGGAAACATTAACAGACATACA
>NW_004955502.1:4078903-4106815 GCF_000276665.1 Chinchilla lanigera
TTTTTTTTTTGGTGGGTACCAGGAATCAAACTCAAGACCTTGTGCTTGCCAGGCAGACACTTATGCCACTGAGCTATATCCCCGGCCCTTCTGTAATCTCTTTTTAAGTGAGTTATCAAGGCCAGACCATACTAAAGAGAGACATTTAATAAGTTCTGTCTGTCATAGGAACAATAATGTGCATATATTATTTCAAAGTTTTCTATAAGAATGATATATCCCTTATCCCCATTTATTTTAGTTGATGGTTATAATTCAGTGCTGGTATTATTTGTTTTATGTTTTGCTAGAGTTGTTCCAACTTTGCTTAACTATTGGGAGTTCTTTCAGGTTGGCTCCTGTAACCTTTTGACATACCCCATCCTCACTCCTTTTTTGATCTATAATCTGGCACTATGTATTCTAGATTCTGTTTTTCCTGCCTCTACCTTCGAGTCACATTGCCCCACATCCCCCAAGAGAACCTAGTCCTCATAGAAGAAAATGGTACTTAGAATCCAAGAGTGGCTTATGAGTAAGCTCATTGCTGTTGGGGTATCACTGTTTCTAGACCCTCTTAGAAAACAGAATACTAGCTGTATATACTAATCCATGCTATACATATATATGTATATATCCCTTTGTGTATGTATTCAATAAACATGGGTCCTGCTGGTATCTCTGACTCAAGTCTAGCACCACAGCACTCATTCTAGCTTTCCCTTTTGATTATTTGTGACTTAGTTCTGACAAGGAAAATCTTGTTCTGTTATCTGCTATTTATTATCTTTTCAACCCCAGCATACATGTAAGAAGGTTTAAATTTGCCCATCAATTGTTTCTTCCTAGTTCATATTTCTGGTTGTAGACTCATACTCATTTCTCTCTTTGAGGCTTGCATTAATGTTTTACATTTAGAAAGGATTTATCCTTGTTTATGTTACACTGAGACTTTGCCCCCATTAAAAACTGTTTTAAAAGTGATAAAATATATATAATATGAAATTTCCCATTTTAACAATTTTTAAATACATTGGCATTAAGTATATTGCAGTGTTGTATAACCATCCACCATCCATTTTCAGAACTTTTTCATCATTTCAAACAAAAACTCTGCATTAAAAAATAACTCTCGGGCTGGGGATATAGCTCAGTGGCATAAGCGCCTGCCTGGCAAGCGCAAGGTCATGAGTTCGATCCCCAGTACCGCAAAAATAAAACAATAAAATAAAATAAATAAATAAATAAATAACTCTCCATTCCAGTCCTCCCTCTTGCCCCCCATAACTTGTATTTTATTTTCTGTCTCTATGAATTTGCCTATTCTAAGAACCTCATATGAGTTGAGTTATACAATATTTGACCTTTATTGGTTTCACCAGGTATAGTATTTTTAGGGTTCATCTGTTAAATAGCGTATATCTGAATTTCATTCCTTTAAGAGCTGAATAATATTGCCCTATGTGTGTGTATGTGTTTATGCATTCACCTGGATTGTGTTAGTAATTCTGTGTTTTAATTTTTTGAGAAACTGCTAGACTTTTCCGTAGTGGTTGCAGCTTTTTACATTCCCACCAGAAATGCACAAGAGTTCCAGTTTCTCCTCATCCCAGCTGAAACTATTTCCCATTAAAACAAATAAGAGGCCATCTTAATAGGTGAGATGTAGTATCCCATTATGGTTTTGATTCACATTATCCTGTTAGCTAATGATGTTGAGCATCTTTTCATCAGAGGGTTTTGGTTTTGGTTTTTTTATTATTTACTTATTTTTAAAAGCTAGAATGGCAGGCATGGTGTTGCACACCTATAATTGCAGCATTTGGGAGGCTGAGGCAGGAGGATCTCCTCTCTGTGAGTTCGAGGACAACCTGAACTACATAGTGAGACCTTGTCTCACAAAGAAAAAGAAAGAAAAAAAAGAGCTAGAACATTTGCTTGGCCAGTCATTGGAATTCTCAGCATGCATTAGATGCTGCACTAGTTGTCCTCATGGGTTTGGGTGGTGTTCTTTCATGAAATCTCTGCCTGAATCTGTGGCCTACGGTTTTTAGGTGCCTCGTTTGAATAGTCCTGATGATTATTTCATCTTTTAGCCTTGGCTCTCCCAGTATACTTTCCCATATGCTTGATAAGGTGACCACATTTGCCACAGGGCAACTTCTGAAAGTGGTAGCCTTACAGTCGCAGCAGTGGTACATTGTGGGTATTTTGTTACAGTGCTTTACAAATAATAACATTCCCTTCATCATCTTGCTTCAGCATCTGAGACCAAAGATTTTAACTATTTTAACTATGGGTTTTTTGTGCTATGTAGGTTGTGAAAATTCAGACCTTAATCCTTACTAAATTGTGGGCTTATGGTTAGGAATTCTTGTCCAGTTGGGCTGCTGTAATAAAGTGTCATGTACTGTCATGTCCCGATCTGATAAGGGTCCACTTTCTCATAAATGGCACCTTCTGACTGTATCTTTCAGTGGTGAAAGGGCAAACAAACTCACTTAGGTCTCTTTTGTAGGGGCATTGATTCTATCCACAAGGACTCCGTTCAGTATCTCCCAAAGACTCTACTTCTTAATACCATCACTTTGGAGGTTGGGATTTTAACATCTGAATTTTGAGGGGGACACAAACATTTAGATTGTAGCACTAACCATGAGGTAGATATATTTTGTCATCTGTTCAACTCAGAAACCCAGAGCCAAGGGTAAAACATCAGTTATCCCTATTGTCTCTTTTTAGTGAGCTTCTTTAACCCTCCTGGTTCACTCAACCAGGATACTTCTCTTTTGGATCCTCTGATTTTTCAGCCTGACTTCTCTCATGACTGTAAACTTAGTTAAGGAGGTAGGGTAGCAGGTTTTGTCATGTAGCTCCAAGACAGATGCCAGCTTTGGAATGTCACTTGTCCCATTTTGAGTTTCCCACTCTGTAGCTTCAGGGTATCTGGTGGGGAATGGGTAAGCCATGTACTTAGGAAATTATTTCTTTTATGTTGGTCTATCTTTGATGTTCTGATCTAGAGTTTTTCTGGTTGTAAAATTAACAGTGTGATACAGAGAACCTTTTGTTTATCTTCTGTTAAAAGGCAGAGGCAATTGAATTTAAGGAGAAGGTTAACTGCCTGACTGTGTTTCTCATATGGATGACTGTAAATTTTTTTAAACAGATTTTTATGTGTTCTTTTTCTCTGTGGAAGTAAGTTTACAAGAAGTCAGAAGTAACCAAGTTAAGAAAAATCTAGACTAATCAAAGAGCTTGAGAAATGCTCAGATTAATTATATACTGAATAATTCTACTAATGAACACTTACCTCAGTTTGTTTTTATTTCAGCTTTGACTAGATCAGAGTCTAAGAGAGATGGAGGTTTTAAAAATAATTGGAGCTTTGATCATGAAGAAGAAAATGAAAGAGATACAGATAAAGAGTAAGGATTTTTTTTTCCTCAATTGTTTTATAAGAATGGAACTTTTTATTACAAAAACAATATTCTGTAGAAAGATTTTTTTGTTGATGTTAGTGTTTTGGTTCTTTGAGACAGGGTCTCACTGTGTAGTTCAGGCTGGTATTGAACTCAAGGCAATCCTCCTGCCTCAGCCTCCCAAGTGCTGGGATCACAAGTGTGTACCACCATGCTTGGTGTAAAGATGTTTTAAAGTATAATATTCTTATGAAAACATTTGAGCTTGTACACTCCTGTAATCCCAGGATTCTGGGAGGCTGAGACAGGAGGATTGCAAATTCAAGCTCAGCCTGAGCAGTTTTAGATTCTTAACAAGACCGCGTCTCAAAATTAAAAAAAAAAATTTTTTTTTTAAGGAACTAAAGATACAGTTCAGTGCAAAGGCACTGGGTGTAATTTCCAGTACCAGGAGAAAGGTGGACATTTAACTCTTACATGGTAGCATTAACACCATTGACACAGCGGTTCTTTATTGGTAAATAATTTTGCTGTTAGATTTCTTAAGTCTTTTGAAATGTGCAAATATGTACATGTAATACATGTAAACTTGTGGTTAAAAATTGATCCTACAACAGAGTTCAAATTAAGAACTTTTTTACTTAAAAAAAAGGCATCCTGTTCGGGCAGTAGTTTGGAACGCCATCTTTTATTATGTGTAAGTGAACCCCAGATTAAGACTCTTCAATTTTGTATGAAAATTTTAATCTTATATCTTCCCTAGTTGTGACCATACTACTGCTTTGATCTTAGATCGGATTCACATCAGAGAAAGCACCACTTTAAATGATAAATCCAGATATTTACCCAGACAGAAGTTAAGCAAAATTTTCATCACTTTTATTAACTTAATTGGAATGAATACTGTGTAACAACTTTAAATAGTTTTTCAGTAGTATTTATTGCATGTCCTGAGGTATGCTACAAATTCAGCAGCTTTCAGTTTCTTACTGATCTGGTTACTTGCTGATTAGTAAATTTAGAGAGACATTAATATACACACAAAGTTCTACAAAATTATAAATATTTTGTAGAAACTTTACACAAGTCATTCAGAACATAGTGACTGACTATTGTAGGTGCTTCACATCTGTCTGGGCAACAGCTCCATTGTCATTACCACTTTTTTTTTTTTTTTTTCCCCGGTACGGGAATCAAACCCACGACCTTGCACTTGTCAGGCAGGCACTGTGCCGCTGAGCTAAATCCCCAGCCCCTGTCATTACCACTTTATGTACCTTGAAGTTTTATTTGA
Organism: Chinchilla lanigera; assembly: GCF_000276665.1. NCBI lineage: Eukaryota > Metazoa > Chordata > Mammalia > Rodentia > Chinchillidae > Chinchilla > Chinchilla lanigera. The sequence goes on from NW_004955502.1 coordinate 4,083,599, forward strand.
AGGACAGCTTTGAACTAGCAAGTCTCATTTAAAGTCACTGTTTTATGATCATCTTTCTGTTTTGTTTTGTTTTCTGATTTTTTTTAACTTTTTGTTATAGACATTTAGTATTTTTAGAGTTGTGAAAAAAATAGAATTAAATATGAAGTCCAGCTGAAGAGGAAGTACACTCCTTTCAAACATTTTTACAAAATGTAAGAGAATTTTTTAAATTAATAAGTTTTGGGGTATATATGAAAGTAGTGAAACAGAAATTTTGCATTTTTAAAAAATAAATAGCTAGAATTTTACTATAAAAAGCCTAGCAGAATTGTTTTCAGAAAGGTATGTTTGATTTTGATCATCATGGTTGTATTTAAAAAATTGTTTTTAGAGGCTGGGGATGTAGCTCAGCGGCACAGCGCCTGCCTGGCAAGCGCAAGGTCGTGAGTTCGATTCCTGGTACCGGAGAAAAAAAAGAAACCCAAAAAAATAAAGTAAAACAAAAAATTGTTTTTGTAAGGTGATGTTTTTTATTAGTTGATTTTTTTTTTCTTTAACAGTGTATTTTCTTTTCCTATGCTTTATTTCGTTTCTCTGTTCTGCCTCCTTAAATGTCAAAGACAGAAAGGAAAAATGAGTGATAATATACAAAACCCATAGTTAAAAAAATAAGATTTATTTGTGGCCTATTTTCTCAATCTTGCCTGCCACCTACCTGATTGTTAAAAATTTTATTGGCACACAGCTGCTTGCATAATTTATGGCTACTTTCATACTATATTGGCAAAGGTGAGACTATGTGGAGACCATGTATTACCCCGCAATACCTGAAATACTTTACTATCTGGTCCTTTACTGAAAAAATTTACTGATTGCTTGAATTAGTTGAGCATAGAAGATAAAACTTCTGAATTCAATGTATAGATTGTAATTGTTACTTAAAATTCTTTCCCCTTATTTTCTATGTAGTGGGGCAAATCTGCTCAGTGTAGAAGATGATGAGGATTCTGAAACCTCAAAAGGAAAAAAGGCAAGTGTTGCTTTTAAAATTTTCTTTTAAGTTACATACTAAAAACTCCACTTGAAGAAAGACTTACATTTTTTAATTCATTCCAACTTCCCCACCCGAGAGACAAATAGTATTTCCAGCTACTTTTTTTATCCCTATAGAAATATTTGTTAGTCAATTTTGTGTTACGTTTCTATCATAGTAGGAACAACCTTTTCATCTCTACCAATGAAAATAGTACCATGTAGTCTTCATTTGCACTTTTTAAAATTACAGATGGGGTTGAGCACCTTCTCATCTGTGTACCCCATTTCTGTTTCCTTTTTGATAATTGTCAGTATCCTGTGTCCATTTTTCTATTCGGTATTTACAGTATTATTCATAAGAATTCTTTTTATGTTGTGTGAGATACATCTTGACATCTGAAATTTATGTGTTTTATAATGATAAATGACAATTTAAATAATAGTACGTATTACAGTGGTTTCTTAGGTTTGATACTAGTTGCTAATACAGTCCTGCATTGCTTAATGGCAATAAGCAATAAATTCAGTAAGAATAAATTTTGAGAAATGTGCTTGTATGCAGTTTGCTTGTATGAACATCATAAAGCATACATAAAACTGGATGGTATAGGTCAGTCTCTGGACTTGGCCTCAATGTAGATCAAGAGATGCAGTAAACATGAGATGTATGAGGCTACTGTGGGGTGTAACAGCATACAGTAAACATTTTTTAAAATTCTGTTATGTAACTAGGAGTTCATTCTAAAAACAAGAAAAAAGTATAGTGAATATGTACACCAGTAACATGGTTATGATTATCATTTTTAAACATTACATATTTTACTTAATTGTGTGTGTTAAGCTTTTGTATAACTGGCTACACAGTAAGTTTGTTTACACTAGCAGCACCATGAACACATTATGATGGCTCTTCTGTCACTAGGTGACAGTTTTCATCATTATAATTTTATGGGACCACCATTGTATATGCCATCTGTCATTGAGCAAAACATCAGTATTCAGCACATAGCTATATTTTAACCCAGTTATTTTACTAGGCTTTTTTTTCTTTGTTTATGGTAACGATCGCCTTGGAGAATATATATTTTCTTATGCTATCAAATACATCAGTCCAGCCCACACCGTTGGATTAAACCCAGGGCCTTTATACTGAGGTACATGCCAATGCTCCCCCAAAACCCTCGCATTTAAATTTTGAGACAAGGTCTTTTCAAGTTGCCCAGCTGGACTTACACTTGGAATCCTGAGTTCTGGCATTACAGGTGTGCGCCACCTCTGTCATTTTTATGGCTTTTGCATTTATTGTTTCCTAATGATATTAGTTGAATTACTTACTTGCTTTGTTTTACTAAAAAAAAAAATAATTTTATAGTGTTAATACTAACATGATTACTAATAAAATGATTTAAGAATAGTTTTCCTTATATCCATGTTGTTTTTGGTGGCATCACCAGGCATATCACACTAGGAATGTATATTTAAATTATAATTTTGAGATCACTTGAAATTAACTTAGTTTTTTATTTTAAGAAACTGCTTTTCATTTTGGTTCAATTTGTAATTCTGTAAAATAAATTTACATGGTTCTGGAATGTTTAGTTACTGTCCTGATTCCCTTTACTCCACTTTATCCCTACTGGCAATATGTTTTTAAAATTATATTTTAGCCTTTCATTATTATTATTTTTAATACAGATATATGCCACTTTTTTTTTTTGGACAGGGTCTCACTATATAGTTCAGGCTGGCCTTGAATTCACTGTGTAGCCCAGGCTAGTGTGGAACTCAGAGTAATCCTCCTGACTCAGCCTCCTGGGTACTGAGATTTATACCACCCTTCTTAGAAAAATTATTTCTACTTTGTTTTAAAAATGTAATAGTATACTATGCAGATCCCTCTGTAGAGATCATTATCATTCCTTTTATTCTTGTAGTACCAGTTAGGCCCCTGTTTGTGGATAGACATTCCTAAGACTTTTATATTAGACATAGTGCTTTAATAAAGCTTTGTACTGCCCATATATTGTTGTCCTATCTGTATAGTATTTTGTGAGATAGATTCCTAAAATAGCATTTACAATTTCAGAAGGGAAATTCACATGTAAGTTTGCTAGCTATTGCTAAATTTGTCAGTCATAGGCATTAACATGTGACATTCCTATTAGCAATATGTAAGAGTTCTTGTTTCCTTTTAACCTTGTATGTGGTCAGTCTTCTGCCAGTTTGACATAATGTCCTCTTTACATACTTCCTGTACTTAACAATTTAATAGTACTTAATTTTTTTTTTTCTTTTTTTTAAAGGACTTTTTAATTTGCTTTTTTCAGGGATGAGAATGTAGCTCAGTGATAGAGTGATTGCCTAGCATGTGTAAGGCCCTGGGTATGAGTTCTAGCACCATGAAAAATAAAATAATGTTTCTCAGAAAATTTACTTTTTCCCCCTTATTTCTGTATTTTCTTCCTCTGCAATATGTTTTGTCATAATTAAGGATTTTTTTTTTTTAGCTAAAGATTGAAGAATTTACTCTATTAGAGAGCTTTTCTCTCAATTCTGTGAAATTTCCCCTTTCTCCCTCCATCTCTGTCTTCTTTGCAGACAGGAGGCTGAACCCAGGGCCTTGCACTTGCTACGGTAGTGCTGTGCCACAGATGTACATCCCTGGCCCTTTCTAAATTTAATTTTTAGATAGGGTCTTACTAAGTCACCCAGGCTGGCTGTGAACTCGTGATCCTCTTGCCTCAGTCTGTTGAGTAGCTGGGATCACAGTTGTGTACCCCTCCCAGTAAATTGACAAGGCCAGTTCACATAGTTAAACCAGTCTTTTATATATAAAAGTGTGTTTTTCATTTCAGTAGTAATCATTTAATTTCAAAATTTTAGTACAGAAAAATATGACTTTGGTTTTAAGCTGTTATCTGGTCATGATAGGGCACAACAGATTTTAATTTCTGTCAGTACATGCAAATTTTCATCACTTTTGCCTTTTCTGTTTTGCAGCATAACTGAATTACTTTAGCCCAAAATACCTATTTTTGTTGTTTCCTTTCTTTGAGACAGAGTATCGGTATATAATTTAGGCTGGCCTTGAATTCATTATGTAGCCCAGGCAGGTCTGGTTCACAGTCTTACAATACCCTTAGTTGTTCCATAGAATAATTTTTGCCTTAAGGCTTCTGTAGTTTCACTGTGTCACTTTATATAAAAGATATAAAAAATTTGTGGCTTTTGTTGTGAAAAAAAATTGGCTATTATGTGAATGTTGACCTTTTCTACATTTAGTCTGTATTTTATGCTTTAAAAAACGGGATGGGGGGATAAAGGTACACACACTCAAAATCATCATTCATAATCTGCTGTTTAATCTATCCATTCTTTATTTTTTAAATGACAATGACATTTATCATTTGTAGACCTTTTCTGTTGATTGTTTTTCAAAATTTTGTGGGTTTTTTCATATAGCATCTAGCACTTTTCTTTTGGCAGTTTCTACTTTATTTTTAGAATTTAAATGTTTTAACATACATTTTAATGCTTTTAGTAATTTGATATCTTTTAGATTTTCTTATCTGAAATTCATATTTGCTAAACTTCCTAAATATTCATTCTTAAATTTATTATGTGATACATGATAATTTTGAGTGCAAGATAGTACATTGATAATTGTACACATTTAGCAGTCCCAGTGAAATATTCATGCAGCAAATGTATATTGAACAGAGTGTTCTAGATGCTAGCAAAAGACAGGTTTCTTTTCCTGTGGAATTTAAATTCTAGTAATTGGCTGTTCTCATTAGTTACTGAATGATTTAGGTTAAATTTAGGAACTGGCAAACTAAAGCTCATGACCCAGATATATGGGTTTTATATTTTTTAAATGTTTGGGAAAAGAATCAGAAGAGTACCTATATCATAAATTAACATTATATAAAATTCACATTTGTATCCATAAATGAAAATTTGCTGGAGTAGCCATACTCCTTCACGTATTATCTGTGGATGCTTTTGTCCTGCAACAACAGATGAGAATATTTGGACAATTGTAGATAGAGCAGAGACTGTATAACTAAAAAAACCTAAAATATTTACTATCTGGCTTGTTAAAGAAAAAGTTTGTCAGTCTCAGTGCTGCCATTTATATTGTATAAATGAGTTCTTCACATTGTGATAGGAAGACATAAAGCCTTTTTAGGTGGCTAGCATATGAGTTAATCATACAATATCACATTCTAAGCCTAATAACTGTCCACTTTATAGGATTGTTGTGAGATTTATGAGAGACTGTGTAGCTCACATAATGCAAAGCACCAGCAGTCTTCCATAACAGCTGCATTTTGTTAGCATTATTAAATGCAGTTACTGAATCTTTGCACATTAGTTTTCCTTTGCAAATAGTGATATATTTATAGTTGCAAAATTGACACCAGTGAAGCCCATGTTTATAGTTAGCTTTCTAGAAGATTGTTTTATACTTAGCCATCTGTTCTCAGTAGTTCTCCTGATGCTGTGCTTATCTGGAAAGCTATTTTAGGCTGGGAAGGAAGGGCAGATAAATTCCAGGTAGAATATATCATCACAATTTTTACAATACTCTAATAAGGAGCCATAAGTGGCTCCACTTTTTATTTATTTTATACATTATTTTTCCCTAATAATTGGATGTAGGTTAGCAAATTAAGAGCACAGAATTATGGAAAATAAAAACTGTTAGAAAAGTAGATGTACCAGATTGTCTTAACAGTTTTATGCTGTGCATGATTTTTGTTGTTGGGGTTTTTGTGTTTTTTGTGTGCGGTCCTGGGGATTGAACTCGGCCTTATGCGTCCTAGGCAAGCACTCTTACCACTGAGCTACATCCCTAACCCTTGTTTTGTTTTTGAGACAAGGTCTTGCTTTGTAATTCAGGTGGCCTTGAACTCACTGTGTAGCCCAAGCTGGTCTTAAACTCACAATGTTCCCCAACCTCAGCCTCCCTGGGATTTTATGTGTGCCACCACACTTGGTTTATGTTGTGTTTTAATTCAGCAGTGATCTCTGAATTTTCTGGCAGCTGGAGTTATGCCTTACAATTTTAAAGTTGTGTGATAAAATCTTTACAAATTGATACTCTGTGATTCTATAGAATGATCATAGTCCCAGCTACATTCTAAATGTAACAGATGGTAGGAAACCTGACAAAGCTGGAGTTACTAGTTGTTTATTGCTGATTAAAGTTATAAAGCATATAAGCAACCTAGCCAAAAGCAAAATTGGGAATTTAACAAATTTTCCTTAAATACAGTAGATTCTCCTGCTTTGATTATAATGTCTGGGGAGGGATGTATGCCATGCCATGCTATGCCTCTGCTCTGCCCATGCCACATGCAGTTCCTGGCGATCCTAAACCCAGTGTCTGTAAAGGAACTAAAGCAGACTTTAAAATAAAAGCAGATGATTTATTTGAAGGTGGGGGAAAGGGGAAGAGAGAGACAGACAGCTACACAGCTACTGTGGACAAGTAGGGAGCATTGGAGAGCAAATACTCCAGGATTTCTTGTCTGTAGCTCCTTTTCTTCTCCCTGTGTACACTCCATGGCTGTTTTGGGGCCTCCCTTTGGGTTTCTTTAGGTCATAAAACCTTTCCTGTTGTTTGGTGGAGACTAGGATTATGGGTGAGGGGGTTAGGGACAGGTAGTTTATTTAGGTTTCAAGATTAAGTAAAGGGGTTTATGTTAGTGCTGCTTGGGACCTTCCTGAGCGTAGTTTCTTTACCTTTGTCTTTCTGATTCCTGAGTCTAACTACTTTTGTCTTTCTAATTGCTTGAGCCTAATCTTCAGGGGCAGAAGCTGCCTCCAGCTGCCCGAGTAAGTCTCTCCATTAGCTTCTAACAAAGCTCAAGGAGGCTTTGTGGTGGTGGGGAGCTGTCCCTACTTGATGATGGGTTTTGGATTGACTGTCGCTGTGCCCATATGCTTTCTCAGAAAGAAATTTTGAAGCCAGATGTGGTAGCACATCCCCATAATCCCAGCATTTTGCGAAGATAAGGTAGGAGAATCACAAATTCAAGCCCAACCTGGGCAATTTACTGATTTAGAGAGATACTGCCTCAAAATAAAAATAAAAAGGGCTGAGTTCAATCCTGAGTCCCCCTCCCCAATGGAAAGATCAGCTGGAGGTGATTCCTTAATGAGAAACATGGCTGAATGCCTATATATCAGGGTAATCTTGACCTAATTCTTAAGAGGAAGGATTAATTTCCACATTAATGTAAAGAAATTTTTAGCATAGTTCCATTTTCTTGATGTTCTATCTCCTGTTGATTTCAGTTTTTACTGAGATAAAAAGTTTTTACTATTTGATATTGCCTCTTATTACAAATGAACATTTGTATTTCTACAAACAACACTATGAAATTTCCTCTTTTGCGAAGTGGTATGGGAAAGCAAAAGCAGTATGGGAAATCTTTGTTCTAGTTCAGTTCACAAATTCCTTTGCTTTTTTTTTTTTTTTAAAGACAGGGTCTTACTATGCAGTTCAGGCTGGCCTTGACCACAGCAGTCCTGAATACAGAAATTACAGGCCACCATGCCTAGCCTTATTTTGCTTTTTAAGCTTAATGATTTTTAAAACATAGGAATAAAGTTGTTACAAAGTTTACATAACATATGGGAGAGAGATTTTTCTGAGGAAAAAGAACCAATGTGGGAAATTTGAGTGTTTTCTATCACTCAGTAAGGTCAAGTAATTGACCTTGTGTTTTTAGGTCTAGCTGCTAGGGAGCTACTAATGAATAAAATACGGAGATTAGCCTAGCATGGTGGCACATACCTATAATCACAGCACTTAGGAAGCTGAGGCAAGAAGACTGAGTTTGAGGTCAGCCCCAGACCTGCTGGGGCAGAGCAGTTTGTTTTAATTCATCCAGATAATTCTGGTGTAATATAAAATTTGAGCACTGTTACTTTAATCCACCTGAGAATTCAGATTATTAGAAAGAAGCTGGATTCCCATCTGTGAGGGCTGACTAGTCCTAATTTATATTTGTAGGCTACAGTCTTCATTCATATTTTGAGGCATTTATGAGTCCCTCTGTATCTGATGGATTTAAAACTTCGATATTTATCTCCCTAGCTATGTGAATATGTTGGATGTTCACTTCCACTTCTGTGGAACTCCAGCCTTTATCTCCCTAGTTTTGCAAATGTGTGGGAAATTTATTTTATTTTAGCCTCAGGTATGTTGTCTGGGATCAGCAGGTGCTTTACAGGAAAATAGCCTCCAATCTTGGTTTAGCTCTCCAGATTTCGTGTCCCTGAAGTGGGGGGGGAACCTATGGCACACGTGCTATAGCAGTCACTTTGTATCATTGAAAGTTCTAAAAAGTTCGCTTACCATTACTGGATTAGGAAGTAATGGAATGTCTTGAGGAAGAGACAGTAAGAAGCAGTGTGTCAAAAGTAGGTATTTTGGATTATAGAATGTAAATAATGTCAGAAAATAGGAACAGTGCTGGCTCACTGAATGCTTTCCTCAGAAGGACTTTTTGTGGAGAGATACTTTTTGAGATACTTTGGGGTTTCTATAGAAATAATTAGGGGAAAGTGTCAAATTACTACCTTAGGAATATAGTTTCTTATGAAAGAATAAAAAATAAAATTAAAAACTTGTCTCAAAAATGAAATTAAAATAAAATCTGAAAGGCACAATACATTTGTGAAAGGGAAGAAACTTCAAAATGAAAGAACTGGGATGGGGGAAAGGAGGAAAAAAAAGGGGAGGAAAATATATATATATGCACACATATATATGCACAAGGTAGCTAACATAATTGTACTACTAATTGCTATTGGTTTATTGAACAGTTAATGATTGTTTGATCAGTTTTGCATGCCTGTGTCTGGTAACCTGAACAACTACTTTGAAAATAACAATATGCAATATAACAGCCATTGTTAATTTCCTTTCATCTTGTTTTGAAATTCTGCATCATTTTTATTTTCTTATTTTTTATTCTCTTTAAAATAAAAAATAAATGAAATTAATGCTGGCATGAAGGCCATCCCTATAATCACAGCACTCTGAGAGGCAACAGATCAAATGTATAACACCGGGGAGACTATCTCAAAAAAAAAGTGCCTGGTACAGTGGCACTTGCCTGTACACTAAGCTACATGGGAGGCTGGGGCAGGAGCATCGCTTGAGCTTAGGAGTTTAGTGCCTACCTGGGCAGCATACTGAGACCCTAACATAGTGAAACAACAAAAAAGAAATTAGAAGGGGCTGGGGATTTAGCTCAGCGGCAAAAGCGCCTGCCTAGCAAGCGCAAGGTTGTGAGTTCGATTCCTGGTACCGGAAGAAAAACAAAAACAAACAAACAAAGAAATTAGAGTGATTTAAGTGTCAGTTTTGGAAAATTGTCACTAAGAACTGAGGATTTTTGCCAGAGCCTGAAAGCAGCTTTTAAGTGTCCTGTGCAATGAATGTAACTAAGGTAGGTTTCTTTGTTAAGGGACTCCCAAGGGGAATGGGGATCTCCCCCAGGTGATTGTTACTAATATGTTTACATTAACATGTGCACCTGTGAAGGTATTGCAACCATATCTCAGTTTCTGTTTCTATAAAAATTTCAATATAAAGCAAAAATCCTATGGAAAGTCACTTGTTACTGAAATAATAACAGTCATATTTTGCAGTACTGTCCTCCTGTAAGTAGCACCAAGGCCTTCTAAGCAGAAGGAAGGCTTGTTTTTCACTTTGTGGAGAAAGCTATCCTTTGCTACCCGCATTTTTGCAAATATTTTCAGAAACATTTATACGAAAAGAAAATAATATATTCCCATGTTCTTTCAAATTTGCATTGTCTTTGGAAAATAATCATCACAACTGAATTACTCTCATGTCCATTCCACAGTTGTTGCCTTCCCCCTCCACCCTAGCCAGCTATATATTTTTACTCATTTTTCTAGTTTCAAGTAGTTGTTGATGTATTGTGGTATTAATTGACTCTTTAATATTTATGGATCTTTTTTACAGTTAAATCGTCCATCTGAAATTGTTGCTACTAGTTCTGGTGATTTCATCTTGAAGACATATGTGGGACGAAACAAGAGTGAAAGTTTTAAAACTTTGAAAGGCAACCCAATTGGACTTAACATGTTGAGCAACAATAAGAAATTGAGGTATAGGTGCATCACCACACTTGCCTACAGAAAAGATGAAGTGTTTGGCATGAAATAACGATCTTTGAGGCCAGTAGGCCGACTCTATAATTTTTCTTTTAAATTTGTCAGTAGGTGCAGGGTTAGGATGGTCTCGGTGTATGGATTCTTTGCCTTGAATCTGGATAGTAGGGTTGGTTGCACTGGTTTTTAGATTTTGAATAAAACCTCACAAGAAACATTTCAGTAGGCTGGCATCTCATGCATTTGTTTTCATATGAACAGTAGAATCTCAGTCATAATATTAGAAATGGAAGGGACCATGAGTTAGAATATTCATCTCATTTAGAGGATACTATAAATTTAGCACCATGAGTTAGAATATTCATCTCATTTAGAGGATACTATAAATTTAAGATTATCTTAACAAGGATCTTTCTTCTTTTTTTTCTTAAAGATTTCTTGTTCCTCTTGTCTTCCAGATATAACCCAGGTTTCTTAGTGGTTATCACAGTGAACCACTGCTACTTAATATTTGGCTATCAGGAGCAACCCATATAGGGATAAAAATTAATTGTTTTATTTCTATTCTGTCAATTTATAGATAATGGAGGCTCATGAAGGCAGATTTTCAAATTAGTAGCAGAATCAGACTTAGAATTTAGGAATCCTAATTTCAGTTCTAGTGTTCTGTTATTTTTTTTTCCTTGAACTGGACTGGAAATATTTGAAAGAATTAGGGAAATAGAAGATTCCTAGTAGACAGTTTTACATGGCTAATTTTTTTTTAAGGGAAAAGATATTTATGTATGAGTTCAGATTTTAAAGGATTTTTTGGGGGGGTCAACATGTATATAATTTTTCCCCATCCAAATTATTCTTTGTTTTCTTAATTTTGCAGTGAAAATACCCAAAATGCATCATTATGTTCTGGAACTATAGTTCATGGTAGACGTTTTCATCATGCTCATGTACAAATACCAGTAGTAAAAACGGCAGCCCAAAGGTAAGGATTGGAATTCTCTTTGTTTAGTATGTACGTTCCACCCTCCGTAAAAGGAGTGTTCTGTTGTAAAACAAACCAAAAAAAAGTTTTTTTCTCCTTTGTTAAACTTTACTATTTTCATTGAGATATATATATATTTCTCTCAGATATATATCTCTGAAATAATTTTATGACCTGAAAGTTTTTATACTGTATCCTACCTTTGAAATAGTTATATTCTATAAATAATAAATAATTTTAAAAGAAGCCATTCTATTGTAATACAATCTAAGAAGATATTTAAATTGAGCTAATTTATAATTTGAACTTTTAAGTGTTTGCTGAAGATAATCCTTTTAGTTTAAGTTCTGAAAGGTGAAGCTATAGTTACTGCTTACTTGACTTGCTTTCTAAAGTTTATAAAATTTCATAGTATTGAAATCTTGTCAGTTTTAAATATTTCAGAAAATTTTGATTTCAGTAGTTTTATACAGTTAAGAGTTCTTGTTGATCTTGAAAGTTTTGCTTCAATGTTCAAATAATGAAAGTAATAGTTGGAGAAGTTTGGTATTTTAAATGCTTTGGAGGTTTTTCAGAAACCATTTTTGGAATGTTAATATTCCCTTTCAGTTGACTCAAATCGGTAGGCTCTAGCTGTTAAAGAGTCTTGCGTTGTAGCTTTCAAGAAGTAATAAAAGTTAAAAATTTGTTGTACATTTTAGGTGCTGGTCTTCATTTTTTAAGTGTCAGCCTAGACTACTGTTCATTAAGAAATTGTTTTGTGGTACTGGAAATTGAACCCAGGGAGCACCGAACCCTTTTTGTTTCTTCAATTATTTGAGTTTTTGTTTCGTTTGTTTGTTGTCTCATTTTAGAGACAAGGTTTTGCTGCTGCACTTCAGCTGGCTTTGAACTCACTTTGTAGCCCAGGGGGCCAAACTCACAGTGACCTTTTTGCCTCAGCCTCCCCCTGCCTCAGCATTCTGAGTGCTGGGATTACTGCTTTGCAACCACCAAACCCAGCTATTGGTTTTTATTTTGAGACAAGGTTTTGATAATTTTTCCAGGCTGGCCTGGATCTTGGGCTCCTTCTCCCTCAGGAGAAAATATGTTTTGAACCTTAGTAATTTTTGTCACATTCGATATTTACATAGATTTGCTGTAATATGAAAATCTTAAATCGCTTTTATACTTAAGATTTTTAAACCTTTCGTTTGCTTGTTTGTTCTATCAGAGTTTTTACAGAAGATATTTCAAAATTTAGTTAAAAAGACAAAAAATAAAGGATTACACATACCAAACATTGGCTTGCCCTATTGTGCAAAGTATACAAACAAATGAAGCTGTCTGGCCTACATATGGCACAGAAGAAAAAAGGAGAATAATCAGATGAAGGGAAAAAGAGGAGACACATGCTTGCACATTAATCATAATGACAGAAACTGTTTCTGAGGAGGCATTATCTTCTTGATATTCTGATATTATGACCTAAATTGAAATACTAATTTAAAGTTTATAATCAAGTTGTGATATATTTTATGACCAAAAAAATTAAGTTATAATGCTTTTGAAGTTATCTCTTTGGAATTACTTACATAGTGGCCTATTCTTTGTCCCTTGTTTTTTCATTGGAATATTTAAAAAAATGATTTCAGTCTGGAAATCGGGTTATGTTTTGTTTTATTTTATTAGAGGTCTCAGCACCTACTATAGCTTAATGTATACCATTGCTGATCTTTGTAAATGATTCAGTTCAGTTTATAAGAGCTAGTATTTAGCGGTAAAATACTGTTTCTGAAAAACTATGACAACCTGAATTAATTTGTACTCAAAGAAGCAATCATGAGTGAAAATACTTGACAAGAATGATGAGAAGGAATAAATAAAACAGTAGACTCAAGTAAGGAGGACAGATTCTACTTGTTTTTCTCTTATTTACTGTATATAAGAATAAACATTTCTTATTCCACCTGCAGTATGACCGTCAGTAATAAGATTTTGAATTCAAAGACAAATTATTGAGAAGTTTTTCAGTGTGCGTCCTTCAAAATCAGTGATTTTATGCTACATAACAGGCATAGATGAGAAACAGTATTCCAAGATGGAATATGGTGAAGTGTTCTTGCCCTTGAAGATGAAGTTTAATTACGATAGAAGACAAAAAGACTAACAAATACATGGTCACTGCAGTAGTAGAGAAATACAAAGTTATATGTACTAATACTACTGATCAAGGAAGAAGTTACAATAAAGGAAGTACTGCAGAGGAGCTTTTGAGTGTACCAGGTAGAAGAGAACACTCATGCTGCAGCAGCCACATTTTTAAAGGCATGGAAAGAAAATTCACTTACAGTATTTGTCACTGAGCAAAACTGTTAGACCTCAAGTGAAAGTGCGTGTGAAACACTGGCTTTTATAGCTTCAGAGAAAAGCTCCCTTATGTCTTAATTTGCTATTGAAAGAAATGCCACCAGTTTGATAATTCAAACACACAACATTCTTGGGGTAGCACTATGCAGTGCTGTTCTGAATATATATAGCTTGCTTTTTTAAATGAATCAGACCTGAATGCTAAGTCATTTGTAGTTCTTTAGTAAAGATATGGGGAGCAAATTCTTCACATCTTTTTTGTCTAAAAAGGAATGAGTAAGCCTGGTGTGGTAGCACATGCCTGTCATGCCAGCACTTAGAGGCTGAGGCAGGAAGATCACTGTGAGTTCAAGGCCAGCTTGGGCTACAAGGTGAGTTTAGGGCTATCCTGGACGGACATAGATCCTGTCTAAAAAAAAGACAAACAGTGAAAAGCAGTGAGTGAAGATTGTTAAATACTTAGCTAGTCTTTGGGAGATATTTAACATTCCAGCCTGTTTTTTTACTACTATTCCAGATATTTATTATTCATATTTAAAAGATAGGATGTCCATACACTAATAGTGGTAAAAGAGAATAGCATTAGTATGGAAGTGAAATGTAGGAATTTAAAAAAATATGTGATTCTTACCATCCATACCCCTTAAATCAGACTTAAAGAAACAACATCTTATGAACTTGTTTTATTTATATTTTCAACTGGCAGAGGAGGGGGATATTGAATAAATGTTGGCGAAAACATGAGTAATCCGAGTGAGAAAATAGGCTCCTAGAATATGCCAGATGAACTATTAACAGAAAGCATCATTTTGAAAGAATTTTTAGTTATAAATCAAGATGTAGGTATCAGAATTGATCGTTTTAACCTCCCTTTAAAAAAAAAAAAAAAAAAAAGAGTGCTGAAACAGCACTAATTCAAGGTAAATTATCGTTTCCATTTTGTGTGAAATAGTCCAAGAATTAGGTTGACACTTTTACAAAGACTTACATGATTAATAATGACCTCCCTGTTTTTTGTAAGTTTGTATGTAAGCTCCTATAAGGCAGGATTTTGCAAACTGTTCTGTGCAATGCTGTGACTTACAAATTAGGTATTATATAATAAATTTACTTTTCTGAGGAGTAAGGTGAGAGGGAAAAAGAATTTTTCTTTCTTCCTAATTTCCTTGTTTTACTGGAAAAACCCAATTTATTTCTTTTACCCCTGTTCTGTGTTCTGCTTCTATTTTCTGTACCAGGTGAGTTTAAAAAAGAACAACACAGGAAGACTAAACTCTTCTTACTTTCTGGGCTCAAACTCAACACTAAAGTTCAAAATGGCTAGATTATGTATGTATTAAGTCTAATTTAAGAGTAAGATTTCAAATATGTGTAAATTTAGTGATTCTTTTCCTCATGGTTGAAAAATTCTTAATATATGTATTTTTCTTGAATGTTTATATAAAAATGTTACTGTATTTTCTCCTTAGTTGGTTAAGATTAAATTGTTACTTGTGTGTTCTACATGATAGGAATACAAAAGTAAGTGTGGGATTTGGGAATTTTGTAAAGGGTGCTTTGCTTATTACTGTTAGTTCTGAATATTTAATTCCTGAATATTTAATAATTTCAGGATGTAAACGTTATAGTTCCGCTCTTGAGTAATTAATGTTAATTGTTCTTTTGAATTTCCATATACTGTGCAGAAGTGTGGAACTTTTATACATTGGACTTCTGATAAGACACCATGATTTTAAGTCTCAGGCTTTCCTTGTTTCCCAAGTAAATATACACTGTTTATCCCAGGATTTTTGTGTTAAAGTTTCGGCTTTAAAATTTTTTTTTTTAATCAACAGCAAATAATCATACCTGACAATAGGATTAGAATCACTGTTTTATAACATTTAGAAAATGTCATTGTTACTTGAAGACAATTTACAAAACTACCTTAAAATGACATACATTATATCTTCAGTGCTTAATAGTGAAAGGCCTTGAAAGAATTTCTCATATATTTCTATATCCATCTTTTTCCTGTCATATAAAATTGCTTACATTATTTTGTGTTGAACAATTTAGAAAAGACTTCAAACATAGAATATAATATATACAGAAATTATTTAAAACAAATTGATTACATTATCATTTTGCCTTATTGACTAGAGTTACTACAACTACAATGATATATGAACAGTGAGGTCTTGCCTCTTACTTTTTTTTTCTTTTTCATGTTTTAAGCAATCCGGACCGAAAAGAAAGGTAAGATTAATACTAAAGAAATGAGAGCATGGGTATAGCAGTAAAAGACCAGATTGTTTATATGCTTTGAGAAATACCATTGTATTAGAGTTTGTCATTAGAGATGGTGATGGTGATGATGACTGTATTGCTGGGGATGAAAGTAGGGCCTTGTGCATGGTAGGCAAGCGCTATATCCCAGGGCTGGATCTCCAATCCTTAAAGCTTATTATTTTAATGCAAAGAAACAGTATAACATGATATTTGGCTTACATGAGTGGTGTTTCAGTATGATTTTCAACATATATTTTTCATGATTAATTACTACTTTACTTTAAAAGTAGAGTATTTCCATGCCTTGGTAGTAAAATTGCTTTCTGTTATAAGGATCAAAATCTGTCTTGTATTTCAGTGATAATGCTCCCGTTTTTAATACCTTACTGTAGTAGAGAGGAGAGGAAGAATGGAATTAGAACACCTTAAAGCCAGAGTTAAAACCTTAAATAGCAAATGTTTTCTATTCTGACCAAAAAATTTGCAACAGAATTTTATTATCAGCTTTGTCTTCTGTCTGTATTTGTTCTCTTTGTAAAAACACTGGCAGCCACATAATCTTTTAGGAGAGAGTTGAGTAAGATAAATAACACAGTGAAAGGATTTTAAGAATACACATTTGTTCGAATAGTGAAATGATGATAATTGTTCTAAAGCAAATGTCCCTAAGAGTTCACTGTCCCCAGTAATAAGTATGGGAAATCTGTTGTGCATGTATTTGTTCCATATTTTTATGAGGTTTGACTCTTTTGTGAACCCTGCCTTCCCACCTCCCAGATAGGTTAGGAGCCCTGGCATTAAAGGCAGTACTCCTGGATAATTGGTGTCAAAAGATGAGATATTCTATAATTTTGTTTAATTCTATAATTTCAACCCTGTAATTTTGCTTAAAGATGTAGAAGTAGTACAGAGAAATCTGCAATAGTTTGTATTAAACTTTACTTCATGATCACTAAATTTAAGAGATAGAGATATTAAGGTGAACCTTTCAGCAAAAAGACTTAAAACATATTTTGTAATTCTGAAATACTTCACAAATCTGTGTGGGGTTCTTCTGTTTTTGTTTTTTCTTTTTTGAGATGGTTTTGCTTTGCAGTTCAGGCTAGCCTCAAACTTGCACTGCTCCTCCTGCCTCAGCTTCCCGAGTACTGGGATTACAGATATATGCCACCATGCCTGGCCTGTGTGTTTTAATTGCATGCTTTGTGCAGGTATTATATGTTTAATTTTTGACTTAGCAGTGACTATTTTTTAATAAGGATGCTGAAATACAGTGTATTTAATTGCTAGGAATATACATTAAATAAGTTCATACATTTACTCAAATGAAAGAAACTTGTTTTACCAAAATGAACATATTCATCCTGTACACCATGCTGCAGTAATTAAAATGCAAGTACTGTTACATTAGAATGATAAAAAGATCTTAGATTCCTTCTTTTTTGCAGTGGTTGTGTTTCGTTTTGTTTTGTTTTGTTTTTGAGACAGGGTCTCACTGTGTGGTGGAGGCTTGCCTTGAACTCACTTATGTAGCCCAGGCTGGCCTTGAACTCACAGCGAGTGAGTCAGCCTCCTCCTGCCTCAGCCTCCCAAGTGCTGGGATTACAGGTATACACCACCTTGCCTGGCTCATGTTGTGTTTATACTGATTTTTTCCCACTGCTTTGATGTTTTATGCATATATGTATAGTGGGAGTTTATTAACTGATACGTCCAGTAAATGTTTAAATGCCCATATGTGCCAGGCACTCTTCTAGGAGCAGAGAGAAATCTATTTGTGCTCTTGTAGCTTATACAGTCATTGAAACAGTATTAGACTAGAAGACAGGAGATTGACATTCCAGCACAGCCAGTAAGTAGGCTCATAGCTTGCTTTAAAATGGCAATAGTATTTGCCCACTGTTAAAAGGAGTTGCGTGTGGGATAAGTAATTACTTAAAATTGACTTACTTTAAACATGTGAAAGTTAGAGACATTAATAGTAACAGGTATTGAAATTCTTTCAGTCTTTGTGCTAAGATTATCTGTAAGGACTTTAAAGCTCTTAAAAACTAGATTGAGCTGGGCGTGTTGATGTACAGCTGCAATCCCAGCATTTTGGGAGGCTAAGGCAGGAGGATCGCCATGAGTTTGAGGCTAGCCTGGGCTTCCTAAGTTGAGTTCAAGTGAAGCCTGCACTACATAGTAAGACCCTTCGTCAAAAAAATAAAAAAGGAAAAACTAAATGGAAGCAGCCACTGTCTATCAGTGATCTTACAAATATATCTTAGTGCTTTACTGAGGCTGAATATAGCCCATAGTCCTTTGGGTCCTTACCTAAAGTTATTTTGTGTTTATCAGAGCTCAACTAAGAACATTTGTGTTACCAGGTTTTTTTTTTTTTTTAACCAGCTTTTACTTAGTAAAATTTTGTTCACATAAGCCTTTCCCCCCTCTGTGAATAATACTGTAAACCTCTGAGATAAATGATTTACTCGTAGGACAATGGTTTATCTGATAAAAACTAGGTAGTTGTAAAAGATTAACCTTTCTAGGGTGCTTGTCAGGTGTACTATCTTTGAGGTGTGTTACAAGCTTAAACCCCAACTCGAATAAACGAGCAAATACATTACAATATTAAGCTCCAGAGCCTGCAAACTTTTAAAAAAAAAAAAGGTATTGCCAGTTCTCTTTATTATGGGTGACTTTGATCATTTGAAGGACTCAGATTCTTTTCTTAGAATGGCCAGAGACTGTGAGTGTTAGCATGAACAGCCTAGAATATGTGCTCTGATATTTTGAGCTGTTTTATATTTTATCCTCTCCCTTGATAGTCTATTTTTTATTTTAAAAATTTAAAAACTGACAAAACAACAATGAAGACAAAATCAAAACAATACAGAAACAACAAAAATGATACATGACCTCAAAACAGAATGATAGGAATTTACAATAGTTGCTACATTACATACTGCTATCTTCAACCAAGTTGCTTGGTTCACCAGACGTAAGACTATAAGATTGATCAATCAAAGACAGTAACAAGTAAAAAAACAAAATAAAACAAAAAACCACAACATTGGAAATGATGCAGAGCTTCACCATGCAAGATGGTAGGAGTTCAACAATGGTTCTTACACTGCACATTGCTGTTTTCAAGTCAGTCATTCTGATTACCAAATTCAAGCATGCAGAATTGGTCAAGAAAAAAAGAAAATTTTAAGCATTGACTGTTGCTTTCAATAAACCACAGACATTAGCAGTACCTCTATTCCAGCTATCCTTTATATATACATATAAATTTTGTTTTTCATTTTTAAAAAACCAAAATAAAAACAAATACATAAAACAACATAGAGAGCAATTAAAATGATACAGAATTTCAAAACATGGTGATTATTGGTTGTTATACAATGTTATCTTCAAAGTGGTTGCACGTATAACTAGATACAGGCATGCAAGATTGATCAATTACACATTAACAGTTCCTTTCAATAAACCAACAGATATTAGTAGTACAATTATCCTGCTATCCTGTGTGTGTATATATATGTGTGTGTGTGTGTGTATATATATATGTATATATATATTTTTTCCCTTTTCCTCCTTCCCTTTTCCTCTTCCCTCTTTCATCCCAGTTGCTCCTTCCTATTTGAGCAGTTTCTTTTCCTTTTCACAATATCTATTGTACCTTTCAGATTTTATTTACTTAAAGAGTCTATTGACACATTATAAAACTGAAACGGGATGATTTTTTTAATTTAGAATTTTTTTATTTTTTATTATGAAAATTATGTATATTGTAGAAAATTTTGAAACAGATATGAAGGTGAAAAGAATATGATCAAAATGTTGGAAATACAACAGATGTTTACTTACAGAGTGTGTGTGAAAAGACAAATATATTCTAAAACTTTACAGTTTTTTGGGCTGGAGGTATAGTTCAGCAGCACCATGCCTGCCTGGTAATTGCGAGGCCCTGAGTTCAATTCCCAGTATTCAGTCAGTCAATCAAATTTCACAGTTTTTCAAAAAGTTCTTAGGATATTTCATTGTTAGGATTTTGATGCATTTCTTTTTATCTTATTTTCTATGCACTTTTTAATATATTTAACACTGTGTCATCAATGAAAACACAATTGTGTGTTCTGAATTTTCACACCAACCAGTATGTTCTGAGTAGTTCCATGTATCAAGATGGCTTCTAACAAAAAATTTTAATAACTGCATAATAGCTTATCTTATACACACACACAAACATATAATTTACCTGCCCATTTGTTTATTATTCACTGTTAGATAAAATACGTTAGTGAATAACTTCTTATATAAATCTTTCACTACATCTTTTAGAGTGCATCTCTGAAAAACAATTCTTTGGTTACAAAAACAAATTTCAAATGCTTTCAGTAAGAACTGCTAAATTGTAGAAAGATGGAACTAGTTCTTAATAACTAAATTGCTGCTTTACAGTATATGAAAATAAAATTACATTTATATGATATCTTCTTTCTTGGAATTACAAGAGTCATTAAAATTTTAAAAATGAGAATTGAAGAAGATGATAAACCAGTGGTGGTGAAGCTACGGCATGCATGCCTTGGGAGCTGTTTGTTATCATTGAAAACTCTAAAAGGTTCACCACCATTGTGATACATTATAAGATTAATAATAATTTCACTTGTAATCAATCAAGTATCTATTGAAAAGACAGTCTCATTATAGCACCTGAAATTGAATACCCAGTTATGAAATTAATTACTATATAATCCTTTATAAATACATTTAAAGAACTTAATCTGAGACATATATTATGTTTCTGCTTAGTAAACAGTTGTTGTTTGAGCCATTTTGTTTTTGGTACTGGGAATCGAACTCAGGACCTTGTGCTTGCCTGGCAGGTGCTGTGCTGCTCAGCTATATCCCTGGCCCTATTTGAGCCATTTTTAAAAAATAGGTGAATTTATTTTACTTTTTTTTAAATAGATGAATTTAACACAATTCTATTCAAAATCTCTGTAAGTTGGTTATTTTAAGAAATGTGACCAATTCTTAATTTAGAAGAGTACTTGAAGAACCAATTTTTTAAAAAACAAAAATAAATGAGGGTAAAGAATGACTTGTTGCATAACAAAAGCTATAGTAAAGAAAATACTGAGTGAACATGGACACTCTAGGGAAAGACTAGATAGTAAAATAGTGAACAAGGTGAGTATGTTCAGCTTCTGGCCAACCTGAAAAATCTGTAAATAGTAACAAATCCATGGTACCTTTGTGTGTGTGTGTTTTTATTTCATGTTTGAGAGACAAGGTCTTGCTATTCAGTCGAAGCTGGCCTCGAACTCTCAATCCTTTTGCCTTACTTACCAAGTGTTGAATTTACAAACATGCACCACGACGCCCAGGTCTTTCAAATACTCAGATTACGACATTTGTACTTTGGTTGACAAATACACGTTTTTAATTTCTATACTATAGCTCTGTATAGTGGCCAGTGGTTGTTCTGACAACATTGCTATCCTTGTACAACTGTTTGTAAAATGAAGTACACTTTTGATTACATACTACCTTTTATATATACAGTTTTTTTTTCATTGTTTTCAAGTGCTGTGCTCTAGGCATGAGGATCTAGTGATATAAAATGTAAAAGATCTAGTTAGATAAAACATAAAAGAGCTATAGTTGACATTCTGATAGGGCAAAGACTAATAATGTATAAATAAAAGTTAAAATAAGTAAAAGCAAAAAATATGAAGTATAATTGGAATGTAAAGTTGTAGGGTGACACTATGATATTCTTTAGATCACATCTTCCTTACAGAAATTAGCTGCTATGTAGCTAATGTTTAACCAAGGACTAAATAAGGAGTCAACTGTCTTACGATCCAGAAGTGGCTTTTCCAGATTAGTTATTAAATGCAGGGGTAGATTCAAAGAACAGAAAGAAGGAGCTACTGTAACTAGAGGGGCTAAAGGCAAAGAATATTACCTGATCAGCTGGGACCTACATTGAAAAAGGCTTCACAAGTTGACTTTAGATTTTATATTTATGAAATAGAAGCGTTCTGAATACCTTTGGTAGGGTTATTGCCTAATATTTTAGAGTATAAACACAATCTTTATATAAATTATTTACAATTAGTACAGTTAAAAGCTTGAGTGACATTCAGCTAATACTCATGTTCTGCTGTCTAAATAAAATGTGCTGTGAAGGAAAAATCAGTCCTGCTCTTTAAATAAGTATCCAGAACTGTCTTGGCAAAATTTAGAAGTTCACTAGGTAGAAAGGCAGAAGAAAAGCAGTTATTTTGGGGAAAGGGTAAGGTGCAAAAATATGAAAGGCCTTATTTTGGGGAGAAACCTTTCTTGGGAGGATAGGTAGGAAAATAGGTCCCATTCTTCTAGATGTGATTTAGCAATACAAGTGTTTGAGGATATGGTTGTAGGCATACCACTGAACTACACCCCAGCTCCTGCAATCATGCAAACGTTAATGAGGCAAAAGCATATGAGTACAGGAAGGGTTGAGAGAGAAAAAATAGCTAGTACTTTGTTAAATTAACTGGGGAGATGGGATGGACAAATAAAAACAGAAAAGAAACAGTGAAATAGTAATGTAAAAATCTGTAGTCTTCATAAAATCAGATGAAAGGTAAACAATTCTGTTAGCTGTTATTGTAATCCAGTTGAATATACTTAACAGGATAGACTATTTGGATTAAACTTAACAAGAATCCTAAAATAACAATTTGCAAGTAAAGGCATGTTTAGTTCCACATGAGAAAAACAAACAGAAAGCTAAAATAGTTATTTTTTTTTTCTTTTTTGGTGGTACTGGTATAAATAAGAAACACAGTTTATAAGACTATGATAAGTAAATATATGCGTATACTTAAAATATTTAAAATGCAAAGGGTCTGGGGACGTGGCTCAGTACTGGGCCTAAGGCCCTGGATTCAATTCCCAGCATCCCCCTAAAACTAAAAGTAAAATAAAATGCACGAAGTTTTTGTTTAGAACAGATTTTTGGAGATTTTAATACTTTTTTGAAAATTAAGCTGCTTTATCAGTTTATTTTTGTCTTTTGTTTTTTTGTGGGGTTTTTTGGGGTTTTTTTCCATACTGGGAATTGAACTCACGACCTTGCACTTGCCAGGCAGGCGCTGTACTATTGAGCTAAATCCCCAGCCCCGCTTTATCAGTTTAAAAGCTTGGAATAATAGTTTCTAACTATGAAATGAATGGTTGTTTTTGTACAAATTTATGTCTTTGGGCCAGGGATTTAACTCAGTGCTTACAGCACCTGCCTGACAAGCGTGAGGTCCTGAGTTCAATTCACAATAACCCCCTCAAAAAAGAAATTTGTCGGGGCTGGGGATTTAGCTCAGCGGCAAAGCGCCTGCCTGGCAAGCGCAAGGTCGTGAGTTCGGTTCCCGGTACCGGAGAAAAACCAAAAA
>NW_004955502.1:4106915-4126015 GCF_000276665.1 Chinchilla lanigera
TTTTTTTTTTTTTTTTAAGATAGGGTCTCACTGTATAGTTCAAGCTGGTCTTGAACTTCACTATGTAGGCCAAGGTGGCTTCAAACTCAGTATACTACCTTGTGCCACACCACCCAGCAGAAATTTACATCTTTTGACATTAGTTACAAGTGATGGAAAGACTAATTTTAAAAAAGAGCTACCATTAAAGCAAGGCCAAAAACAATACATTGCACAGATCCTGGTTTTTAAATACCACTTGCCAGTAAAAATATTAAGAAATGGTTCATTTTAGGGACTTGTTAGGAAAAAGGATGGTGGTGTCATAAGCACAACAGTCTCACACATTCATACGCACACTGCCATAGCAACACATCTACTAAATTGGAATAATAAGACATTATTAGCATGGATGACCTACAAATTAATATTTTGTGTTTCTGTGAATTTTGCATTATGTGTGTTTTGCCATGGTGAAAAACTGAACATATCATACCAAAGAGACACAGGAGCCAACTTAAGAGCCAAAATTGTAGTAACTGGGTTGTTGTACCCTATTGACAAAATAATTATCCATGAGTTACAGTGGTACAAATAAACAATTCATGTATTTATTGACCTATTTTAGCACTCTCTGTGTGTGTGGTACTAGGAGTTAAACTCATGACCTCATTGAGCTACATCCCTGCCTCCTCCTTGTATTTTGAGACAGGGTCTTCTTAAGTTACTAAGTTACCCAGTCCAGCCATCTCCTTCCTCAGCCACCCAGAGAGGTAGGATTATAGGAGTGTGCCACCATGCCCTGCCAAGGCATTAGCAAACATGAAAAAAATACCATTTTCAGTACAATGCTGGACTCATCAATATTATTTTATAAGCACCATAAAGTGAACTAGGAGGCAGCACACCAATTCCAGCTACTATACAGTACTTGAGAGGTAAATGCAAGAAAATCACAAAGTTTGGGCCAGCTGGGAAAATTTGGGAGACCATTTCAAAAAATGAGTGAAGGCAGAGCTGGAGATGTAGCAGTGCCAGGGATCTTGTTTAGCATACTTCAGGCCCTGGGTTCAGTCTCCAGTACCACAAACAAAAGAACTGTTTCTCACAGAAGAATTGTAAGTAATATGAGTAGAGACATTCTACTCTTCAAAAGGTGGAGCTTAACAAACAAACAAAAACCCAAAAAGGTGGAGCTTAATTACCTTGATTCATTTTGAGTTGCACTGGATTTACTGACTTGTCGAATTAGAGTATGGAAAGAAAAGGAGTAACTTTTTAAAAACCTGGAAAAGACAATCTTAGGAGACCAAGGTGAACATCTGCAGTGAAAAGTCAGTGATAGCATGTACCCTCAGTGTGATGTGATGAAAGGGCACTTTATCTCTCGTGTTCTTTCTCAAACCCACAGCCCTCAACCAAATCCTGAGAAAACATCAGACAGATATAGATTGGAGGCATTCTGTATATTACCGACCAGTTTCTTCCAGAGTATCAAGGTCATGAAAGGCAATGAAAGACTGAAAAACACAAAGAGGAAACTAAGGAGACATGATCACTTAATGCATTGTATCCTGGATTGGATCATGGAGCAGAGAGAGTATTAGTACAGTAGCTGGTAAAATCTAAAAATAAGGAGTTAATGATGTACCAATGCTGATTACTGAGGGGTTTTTTTGTACACATGTATAAGGGTAGTAGATATTAACATTAGGATGAAGGGTACACAAAAATTCCAAATTACTTTTGCAACTTTTTTTGCAAATCTAAAATTATTCCAAAATTACATTCATATACAGTAATTTTAATGGCCAAGGCTTGTCTAACTTTTGTAAACGGAACATTTTGATTTTTAAAAAGCTTGTAGATAGAGAAAAAATATTCTACAGGTCGTTTTATGCATCTTGTAAAGTCTTGGGTTCTAAAACTTCTACACTAAACAATCTCCCTGTCTATACAGGAAGATGACAGGGAAGTTTCCTAACTCTATTTAGTTTAGGGTTGAAAAGAAATACCAAGTTTAAAATTAAATTCTAGGCTTCATTGTATCCTTTTTTTTTTCTTGGTACTGGGAATCAAACTCAGGACCTTGTGCTTGTCAGGCAGGCACTTGTGCCACTGAGCTATATCCCCCCAACCCCATATTTTTATCTTTAAGAGTAAAAAATCCTAACGCACATTTTGATTTTAGATCATTAACAAATTTTTAAAACAACTGCACTTCAAATTAGATAAGGTAGTTTATGATTGGAAAATTCAATTCTCATACCAAACAAATGCTTTTTTATCTTAAACATCTTGTATTCTTGCGTTAAACTTAAGGGATACTTTTTTCTTTTTTTTTTTTCTTTGAGGCAGTGCCTCACTATATAGCCCCAGCTGGCCTTGAACTCAAAGTGATCCTCCTTTCTCAATCTCCCGAGTGCTAGGATGTAGGCATGTGCCACCACAACCAGCAATACTTTCATTTTTGCAATTCATTTTTTAAAAATGACTTAATTTTTCCTAGTAGTATAGGAAAATGTTGCAAATATTAAAAGGGTAGTTATAAAGTCTGGAAATAGGGACAGATGTATATAGTAGTTTGTTAATATTATAGTTCGTAATAAGGTTATAGATATGTGTGGTAATCCTTACTAGCAATGGATGGTCCAGTGCACTGTATCAAATTGCAAAGAATATAGTTTGCTTGTTTATGTTTTGCAATACTGATGATTGACTCCAGGGCCTTCACACTGAACTATTATCCCCAGCCTTTTTAAAAAAATTTTTGTTTTGAGACAGTCTTTTAAGTTGCCCAGAGTGGACTCAAATTTATGATCCCTCCTGCCTCAGTCTCACAGTGTGCTAGTTACAGGTGTATACCATCATGTCTGACAGAAAAAGAGTTTATTAATGCAGCATTTTCATCAGCTCCTGTACATGTCTATATGATTTACTGTTTCAGATTATTTATGTCAGTTATTTTCACTGAATAAATCTGTGCTTTTGGCATACCCCAGTATAAAGTAATTAAACAAGTTCAAACTAAGAAAGAAATCTGTATTTCCAGACTTTGTAGCTACCCTGTAACTTATTAATAATCTGTAGTATTTTAAAATACCTACTTTTGTATTGTCCATAATTTTTAAAAGACAGTATTACCATATTTGCTTCAGATTCTTTGCTTCTGTGTTACTTTTTTTCCAGGGAGGGGAGTTGAGACAGGGTCTTGATATTAGTTCAGGCTGGCTTCGAACTTGTGGCAGTCTTCCTGCCTCAGCCTCTCGAGTTCTGGGATTACAGGGATATACCACCATGCCCAGTGTGTGCTACATTTTAAACTCAGTATTTTTATTTTTTCAAAATGTAGAACTATAAAAACTAGGCACTACAAAGCAGTTATTTAAGAGTAAGACTATATTATATCTGTATATAATTCTTCATTGTGAAAAAGGTACACAGTATAAAAATACACATTGTAAATCCAAGATACTGCCATTAGGAGCTGAAATTGTACCTTTTTTATGGCACCATTAGTACTACTACATTTAAGGTAAATTCTTATCTTCGCAATTTGTATCCTCACAAATCTTAAGAGTGGCAGAGTGGAAATTACCTGGGTATACCTAATGTCACCCTAGTCATCAATAATGATGCAGTTTGACAGTATTTAGATTCTGATATTTCTATTTAATTGTGTGACCATGACGTTAGTTAACCTAATTGTACCTCACTTTCCTCATCTATAAAGTACTAATAATGTACACTTTAAAGATGTGTGCAGTAAAAGGGATTAATAGATATAAAGCACTTAGAATACTTGGCACGTGATACTCAGTATTTGCTAACTGCTTTCCAAATACACTATCAGCACTGTTACTACTTTCACCTTTTGTGATTTCCATAGTTTTTTATTTTGTGTTTTGACTTCTATAATGTAAGAATATGAAATCCTTTCAAGAAAAATTTTTGGGATTTATGTTTAATTGAACTGATAACAGACTGTCATGAATAGAAAAATTGGTCAGTAGTGCAAATAGATTTATAAATAAATAGAATATCCTCTTGGATTTTCTGATGAAGCAGCAGTGCTTTTAGAAGCTTTTATTTAGCGCAGAAAAGTAATTGTAGCTCCCTAGTCTGTTACACTCTGCAGTTTTACTCATACAATGCTTTTATTCCACAGCTAGGTACAAGGCTTTTGCTTTTTCCCAAAATTAGTAGGTTTGGGACTTACATGGATATAGTATTTAGGACATTTAGCTACTAAGAATTATATTTAAAACATTGTGTATGAAATTTGACAAAGTAACTTAATATTTTAAGACGTGGACATGGTCGCATGTACCTATTGTCCTAGCTACTTGGAAGGCTGAGGCAGAAGTATTGTTTGAGCCCAGAGAGTTTGAGGCCAGCCTGGATAACATGGCAAGACCTGTCTCAAATAATTTTTAAAATAAAATTGTGACTATTACAAAAGGATGATAATCTGAATTTATTTTTATTCAACTGTGCCTTTTATGGGCTCTGATAGATTGATAATCTGAGTAAAACATTGTTTATTAGGGATCTCATTATGCCTTAAGCCTTAGTATATTTATGTAATGCGGTTTAACCTTCTGATTTTTGATTTTCGTTTTTTCCTTATGGAACTGAGGATTAAGCCCAAGGCCTTTCTCATGCTAGGCAGATACTCTGCTACCAACCTACATTTCCATCCCTTTTTAAATTTTGAGACAGGGTGTTACTGAGTTACCCAGGCTTGTCTTGAACTTGTGATACTCCTGCCTCAGCCTCCCAAGTAGTTGTGATTAGAGTGCCACCATAATCCAGCTGCGGTTTTACTGTTTTATAGTATCATTTTATATGATGAAGCTGTGATTTACTTTTAATAAATTTATTGTAAGTATCCCCTTAACTTTTTTATTTTGAAAACTGCATTTCTTGTTTGAGTAAACTATATAAATTTCCTTTTCTAGGAAAGAATACCCACCTCATGTCCAAAAAGTTGAAATTAATCTTGTAAGGTTAAGTCGACCCCAGGGTGTTGGTAAGTGTGCAGTTTTGTTACACTTGTGAAGGGTTTTGAGTTGTGCATGAAAGGTACAAATAAAAATAAGACTGAGTTGAGAATGTTCCTACCTATAATAGAAATACGTACAAAAAATTTTTTTGGTAAGTGATTTGAGAATTTTAACTTGTGATACTGGTAAGGTGATTGAAGTCCGGTGAATAAATTTGAAATCACAAGTCTAATGAGTACAGTTTTTGTTTTTAAAAAAATTGAACCAGGCATGGTGGCGCACACCTGTAATCCCAGCACTCGGGAGGCTGAGGCAGGAGGATCGTTGCAAGTGCGAGACCAGCCTGGGCTACAAAATGAGCTCAAGGCCAGTCTGAGCTGCATAGTGAGACCCTGTCTCAAAAAGACAAAAAAAAAAAGGAATAAAATAATTGAGTGTAGAAGACCTGGAGCTGTATTACAGTGTTATCTTTTTCAGTTAATGATTTTATCCTAAATTTAGGGTGCATTAAGGAACTAAATTAAAATGAGGACATACCTGATGAAAAACTGTTAATAACAGATGTTGGAAAAGTAGTGTGAATAGAAATATATTTGTAAAAATTATATATATATTTATATATGGAATACTAGGTTTTGTGGTGAAACAGTTTTCAATAAACTCATTAATGCTAAAATAAGAACAGGTGACATTTATGAAAAATATTTCACTATCAGATTGATTCCTCATGTATATTCTCCCTGTCTTCCCCAGGAATTTGCTTGTTTAAAAGGTTCTAATGGCTCTTAGTTCCAAAATGTAATGATTTTAAATAGCTAGGTTTTCTTAATAGCTAAGAGTTTGTTTTGTGACACAGTCTTATTTTCTGCTGTTGAGTAAAAATCCTTTGTGCATATGTTGGACATATTCCTATATTACAGGTAATTGTCGAAACGTTATCCTTTCTTTTTGCAGTCACTTTGAATATGAATTATTATACTTTGCAGGACATAATTTAACTTGTGTTTATGAAGTTTAGTGATAGTGACTGACTTTAACATTCTGTTGCACTATCTCTATTAAGCTCTTCTTCTGTACCAGATACTAAGTAAATAGTGAGTAAGTAGTCATTATTTACTGTTCTCCTATCCAAAATCCTTACAGCATAAATTGATCTTTTTCCTGTGTTCTGCACAGAGGATGAAGCTGAGGCTCAGAGTGACTAAATGTAATTTGCTCAAACATACAAAGCTAACAAATGGTAGAGCTGGTATCGGAACCTAGGTCTGTTTGATGCCAAGTTCTGTGCTTTTAAACATCACTTCTCAGCCTTTTGGCTAAGATCAAGTGTAACCACTATATTTTATTATTTTCTTTATTCAGTCACATAGAAAGCCATTTTTAATCCTCAGAATTATGCAAGTATTATATCCATTTAACAAATGCATTTCAGAGAGTTTAAGTGGTAGAGATTTAGATACTGACAGTTCAGACAGTTTTGCTATAAGTTACTAATTAAAGACCATTCATGAGGTAATAGTCTTAATCTTTGTTGTTGTCAACTATTTTAAAATAGTGATACCTCAGTTGTAGAACTCAGTTTATTCCAAATTCATGTTCAAACACTGAAAAGTTTGAGAACTGAACATATGTTTCCCATAAGAAATTATTGAAAAGCAAATAATTTTTTCTGAGACCCAAAAATTACACTTATAAATTCATTTTTCCAGGGTTTTAACAAATTTCACAGTGATTCCTTTGACTATTGAGGGCCTCACGGTTTTTCTCTTAGCGTTACTGCTGGGATTACTCACTTTCTTTGGAGCCATAGATATATTTTATGCAAATAAAGTGCAAAAAATAAAATACAAGCGCTATATGATGTCTGGGCAAGAATGATGCTTAGACTGAAGTGTCACCCTTTTGTGTCCGCAGTGAGATGCAGCAAGTGTGAGTCACTCTCAGCCCATACAGGTTTTTTTATGTCTGATTTTTGGTTGGCCTATCAAGCAAAGTTATGAACACCAAGCAATTTTTTTTCTAACTTTGCCATTCGAGTAACGGAAAGTTTGAGCTTGGAGCCATTTGACAACAGAAGTATTGCTGTAATTATAGGCTTACAGAAAAGTTCCAAAACTAGGACAAAGAGATGACTTGGTGTCCTTCACTGAGCTTTTCCTGATGTGAACATCTTTTTAATAGACAGTACATTTATCAAAACTAAGAAATTCTTAACTAAGCTATTTTCCTTGTTCATAATTCATCAGTTTCTTACTAATGTCCTTTTTCTATTCCAGGATCTAATTTTGGGGTCCCCACATTGTATATTTAGTGTCAGCTTTTTTAGTTTATTTCACAATTTTGAAGACTCAGTTGGCTGCTTTGTGTAATGCCTCCTCCGTTGGGTTTGATGATGTCTCACTGTGAGATTGACTGCATTTTGACAAAACTTACAGAAAGGATGTTGTACCTCCTCTCAGTGAGGGATACCAAGGATTACATGACATTCATAATACCTTGCTCCTGGCAATACATACCTTGATCCCTTGGCTAAAGTAGTTTTTGCTGGATTTCTTCACTATAAAATACTGTTTTTCTGTTGGTACATAATAAAGATATTAAATGATGTACTCCAAGACTATATAATTTTTCTGCATTTCCTCAAAGGTTCACCCACTGATTGTATTAACATCCATGGTGGGAGTTTTTTTTCTTTTGGCAATACTGGGGATTGAACTCGGCCTCACATATAGTAGGCAAGGGCTTTATCACTGAGCCACATCCCTAGCCCCCCACCTTTTAAAATTGAAATAGGATCCTGATACAATCTCTAGGCTGGCCTAATACTTGAGATCCTCTATCCTCAGTCTCCAAGTAGTTGGAATTAGAAATACGCACAACCGCTCCCAGCTTAGTAGTGGGTCTTGCTGGCAACAGTTACTGTTTGATGCTTGGCTAATGGTCATTTTCTGTTTTCATCTCTTATATTTATTAATTTTTCTGTAAGGAAGTGTTGTACCTCTCTACATGATTCTTTATATCTTTGAGCTGATGACTAATAAATGAAGTTTACATGGGCAATACTTGGCAGTCTTCAGGAAAGAGATGTGGGTATATTTAACTTGTAAACTTTTTTTTGAAAGGAAGAGAATTATATGAGATGCTGCATCTTTTATTTAAGTAGTCTGCCAAGAAAAGTGTATATCAGGAAAAGAAAACCTTGTACATATATTTTAATA
This sequence comes from Chinchilla lanigera, assembly GCF_000276665.1. NCBI lineage: Eukaryota > Metazoa > Chordata > Mammalia > Rodentia > Chinchillidae > Chinchilla > Chinchilla lanigera. The sequence continues at coordinate 4,115,119 of NW_004955502.1, forward strand.
CTAAATTTATTGAGAAATCATGAGATTAATACAAGTTATTTTCAGTCTCTACAACTACAAGAGGTGCATAAAGTGATTCCCGTTAGCTTCCAGACATTTATTAGTATAGCAAACTGCTAGAGTGTATATACTTTTTTTTTTTTTGCAGACTCTGTACATAGAAGGTCAACAGAGCCCTCTCTTTTTAACTTCTTCTGTGTTGAGTAGGTGAATATATATTTGGATGTAGGATGATTAGCAATGCCATAATAATAATAAATATATTGTTTCATGAAGGTTGTAATTTGTTTTAGCATTTTCCATTGGATATCTTAGGAACACTAGTTACTGGCATAGTTCCTGGAATAGTTTTCTGTTTAAAAGAAATACTTGCCTTTCTGTTGTTCTTTTTTTTGTTGTTATTTTTTTATTTTAAAGAGTAAAAGAAGGACAACATGGCAATAGGGGGATTCACCAAATTACAGACAAAGTGGTAGGACATTATCAATGGTGGTTATTTTACCTATTGGTATCTTCAAGATAGTTTCTCAGGAAAACAAATAGACAGATGTCTTGGCTATTTTTGTTGTTGTTGCTGGAAAAAAATACTTTATGCCCAAAATTAAGGAAGGAAAGGTTTATTTTGCTTACAGTTTGTGGAGGTTTTAGTTTATACTTGGCAGGTTACAAGGCAGAGTAGCACAGGGCAGAGGGCTACAGCTCATGCCCACAGAACACAGCAAAAGCAACAACCACTCAAGGGAGGAATGGAGGCAAGCAGCCTCTTTCTCTCCCTTACGTATGTAAATTATCCACCCCAGGGCGGGTTTAGCTCTCACACCCATAATCAATCAAACTCTAAAAGCCTGGCCCATGACAGCATGAGGCTTTGATGGGGACACAGACACAAACCATAACAACAGATAAGTGAGTTACAGACAAAAATGCTAGGAAATTATCAGTGGTTGTTATACTATAGCTTGGTTTCTCAAAGTGGTCTCTTTGAGGGAAAACAAATAGAGCTATGCATGAGTGATCAATCAAATAATCATTGACTGTTCTCAATGGTTGTTGTTGAAAACACAGAGTAACAAACATACATCCATTCACGAAATAGCGTAGGAACAATACAAACATTGCAGAGTTATGGGCAGATTGGTAGGAAATCATCAGTGGCTGCTGCAATACATGTTGGCATCCTCAAAGTGGTTTCTCAGGAAAACACATGCAAGAAAGATCCAACAAGTTACAGCCCAAGGGTTGCAAAAAATAGCAGATTACCTCCTCATCAGTGACTCCCCTCATTGAGGTGTGACAGCTGGAAGGAAGGCCGGGACTGAAAAGAAGGACTGAGATACCAACACCAGTGTCCAGCAACAGGCCGTCCACTTTTTCCTCTCTAGTCATGATTTCACGGGGCTCCTCCTTGAAGACAGCAGTCCAGCCAGAGGGAGAAGGCAGAGTATGCCCTGGGCCCCCTTCATTCCTGCCGGACCAGCTGGTAGGAGGGGTCCGAGCCCAGGGGCCCCCACTCCAGAGGGCAGCCCGACCTCCAGTGGCCACTCCCACAGTCAGGGCATGGCCCAGGAGGCCTCCCAGGGCAGTCCCTCCTGAGGTGGCCCGGCCCCCAACAGCACCCCCGCAGGGCCCCAAGAACCAGACCCAGGGTCTGCCTCTCCCACTGCTGCATCAAAAGCAGCCGTCCCCTCTCGGTCTCTCTGCCCTCTCCCCTTGGCTTCCCCCTCGCCATGGTCTGTTGTTCTTACCGACCCAGATTGTTTTTTTATTCTATTTGCCTTCTTTATTTTGAATTTAAGTACTTGATACGAATTTTGAGAATCTATACACACAGATCAGCACTTATTTAGCAGTGGTAAAGTTTTATAGTTAAAAAACTAAAGCGTGCCAGGTATTTTAGCAGCACATCCCTATAATCCCTGCGCTCTGGTATACTGAAGCAGGAGGATCACAAATTCAAGCCAACCTGGGCAAGGTAATGACTCAGTGAGTTTCTGTCTCAAAATAAAACTGTCCCAGTAAGTTACTAAGTTGCCCAGGCTAGGCTCAAACTTGTATCCTCCTGATCTCAGCTTCTCAGTGTTGAAATTAACAGGTATATACCTCCATGTTTAGCTTGAATGCATTTTAATGTAATTATAGTATGTGATTATAGCTTGGTCTTTTGCATATGTACAGAATCCTCTCACACTCAAGGCAGGGCTGCTCATTATCATGTTAAGGTAGTATAACCTTTTGGACCTTTTCCATATGTGTATACGGTCAGTTCTCTTTACATTTATATAATGTACATTAGGTATTACAAGTAATGTGGAGATGATTCATAGTGTACAGGAGGTACATAGATTATGTGCATCCCATTTCATATAAGTTATTTGTGCATTTGCAGGTTTTGCCATCTTTGAGGGGTCATAGAACAAGTCCCTAACAGGTAGCAAGGGAGGACTACCCACCCATTTTTAAATACAATGTGTACTGTTATCTACATTGACTACTGTTATCTACATTGTATTATGAATTTGCTTGTTTTTAAGTAGGATCTAACAGATACATATTTGAGCAATTTTGTGTAGCTTACAGAGTTTAGTAAAATATGTTTATGAGGGAAAGGCATTCCTTTGTACACTAATGATTTCAGTAAGGCCAGAAAACTGGAGGGGAGAGGGTGTGTTTTGGGCTTTTGGTGGGTTTCGGTTTTTTGTTTTTTGAGTTAGTACCTCTCTGTGTTGCTCAAGTTGGTTTCTTATTCTTGGGTCAGTCAAATGGCCCTCCTACCTGAGCCTCTAAGTTGATGGAACATTGTGCCCTGTTTGGGTGGCTGTGGTTTAAGACTGCTGTGCTGCAGATTTCACACATAATTGGTATGTTTTGGGTAACTTTGTGTATTTTTTGCTTTCTAAAATACTGTCTCCATTTTTTTTTTTTTTTTTTACTTTTGCTACATTAGAGCACTTTAATAGTCACTTGTATAGAAATTGCTTTTTTATAACCAATTAAAGTAAGCTATCCCTCATGCAAATAACACCTGAATGTTCTGCATAGGCAAGGTCTCTCTCTCTCTGTAACCTCATATGTAAGATCTTGGGAGGAAAAAAGGAATATTTTCCAGTTCTACTCCATGGCTAGAGGCTAAGTTTGTAAGATTCTAAATCTGTGCATAAATCATTACCTCTGTGTGACAAAGGGTAAACCACCTTCAGAGATGGCATGAGGACGTCATGTTTTTCCCTCACTCATGTAATTTAATCTTTTGTATATGTCATAGTTTTGTCCCCGTCATGTGATTCGCTAATGCAGTAAACATGTATTTAATCCTTACCTTGTGCAGTCTCTAGATGCTGGGAAAACATTTGACTAAAATATTACTTCTGTTCTTTAAAAGCTATTACTAAGAGAAGCAGATCAGTACAAATAAATATAGTAAAATAAAATGAGTGCTTATGTAGGTACTGATAAAGGGTTAGGAAAGTTCCAGGATTGCTTATTGCACCAAGGGTGGACAGCGGCAGCTTCTTAGCAAAGAAAGTGTTGAATTCACCAGATAGATTGGATTGGCATTGCTTATGAAGAGAACAGTGTGTTTATGTGGGTAAAAGAGAAAACACCATGGAGAAATGTACCTCTTTGAGCTAAAGTTTGGAAGTAAGACTGAAGCAATATTATTAATTTTTGTTTGCCAAGATGAGATTTAGATTGTTTTTCACCTTAGCTGCTGGAATGAATATTTTAATTGTTAGAGTGAAGGCATATTTTTGTGTTAGAACACTGTGGCAGTAGTGGGGAAGTACTTTTTTTTTTTTTCTTTTCTTTTCTTTTTGTTTGGGTTTTGATTTTGGTTGTAGGAGACAAGATCTCCCTGTATAGCCCAGCTGATCTGGAAATTGATCCTGGCCTCAAACTCAGGATCCCCATGCCTCAGTCTCCCAAATGCTGAATTACAGGTGTGCACTGCCATACCCAGCTCCACAGTTATGAAGAATTAGAAAAAGAGCAAAAGTGAAGTTCAGTTTAGGCAAGAGTTAAGCATCTGAAATAGAAGATTAAGAGGGAAAAACAAGGAATAGTCCAGAGTACTTAATTTCTACCTTTGTTGTCCAGGAATATAAAGCCTCAAAAGCTAAGCAGTGGTAATCACTTAATGAGCCTCTGTACAGTTTCACTAAGTAAGAATGATTTTGTAGGCTTCTTAATGGAACTGAATATCAAAATAAATATTAAGTAATTTTTTTTCTTAAATGAGAAGAGAATATTAAAGATAGGAAATAGAAGTATGTAGCAAGGTTGGGATTATGCAGATAGGGCACTTAAATTTACATTGAAGGAATACAAGAATTTTCTTCTGTATTTATTAAACTTAAAAAACTGTTAGTCTGAATTTAGTTTAGTTTTGTTTAAACAGTTGCACCCAAAGTTTGAATTCAGATGGTTTTTTCCCTCATTGCTAAGGGTACATGTGTGGTTCAGTGCAGAAAGTGCTTCTGTGGTTTTAGTAGCACACAGTAAGCTGAAGAGAACATCAGTGTACATGATGGCATGTCCTGGAGTGTGAAGATCCTGCTAAGGAGCTAAACATATACAGTAGGAATCAGGACCTTTCAGCTGGCTTAGACTTGAAGTTCTGTTTATTTTTTATTGTGCATGTTGAAACACTAGTCTAACTAAAACTTAATATTTAAGAATATAAACTAGTGGGTTTTTTTAAAGCAAAGATTGAGGAATCTATTAAACTTAATTTCAATACTTTTGTTTCTTTCCCTTCCTTTAGAACGTATAATGAAGAGAACAGAACAGTCTGAATCACAAGTAGAGCCTGAAATTAAGAGGAAAGTACAACAGAAGCGGCACTGTAGTACATACCAGCCTACTTCTCTGTCTCCGGCTTCAAAAAAATTTTTAACCCATTTAGAGGTGGGTAGAGAAATATTCCTTGTCACTAATCAGGTGGAATTTTTTTTTTCCCCCGGTACCAGGTATCAAACTCATGACCTCGTGCTTGCCAGGCAGGCGCTGTGCCGCTGAGCTAAATCCCCAGCCCCTCAGGTGGAATTTTTATTAATAGTTTTTAGAGCTTATTAAATTCCAGATAATCTTTTATCATAGGACAAGAGAAAACCTGGAAAGTTATTTAAGCAAACTTTCCTATTGTCAGTAGACATTTTTTTTTTACACTGTTGAGTATCAAACCCCAAGATCACACTCCTGCCATCTAACTCACACTAGACAAAGCCACTTCAGCCAAATAATCATTATTTTAATCTGTCCAAAATACTGAATTTTTTTCTGAAAAAAAATTTATCATTGCATCCTTATAACACATTACAGATAATTTCTCTGCTAAAATTTTTTGAAATTGTTTTAAATTTACAGAAAGTTGGGGAGAGTAATAGAAAGGATATCCACATATTTTCTCCTCAAATTCCCATTTTCCACATTTGCTTTTTATTGTTTTCCCTCCCTTTTTCTCCCTCATGCATATATACATATATGCATCATTTAAGTGTAATTTGTAGGCATTACGCCCTCCTAACACTCCGTTTAATACTTAATACTTGTGTGTGTGTTTTGTGATTCTAATAAAAGGCAAGTTTTCAGCCTTCAGCATTGAAAAATAACCATTTGTTTGTCAAACTCCATTCAGATTTCTCATAAATGTCTTTTATGGGTACTGGATCCAATTCAGAATCGTATGCTACATTTAATTGCTGTGACTCTTTAGACTAAGTTTGGAATGATTGCCAACCTATGCATGGCTCAGGCCACACTGGCATCTTCCACTGCTTGGCCCAGGTGAGGGAGAATGAGGAAGGGGGAATATCAACACAGTGGCGTTGCTCCACTAGGCATACCAGCTGGAAACTTTGTCATTTTTTTAATGCCTAAAATAAAGCCATGTCAACTATTCTTATTTTTTCTTCACATTTGCAGTCTCCAAATCTTCACATTATGTGTTTCTTACAAGAACACAGTATCTTTGGATTTAATCCAGCAGAACATCTTGTGATGTAGTGAAAGTGATATTGTCTCTGTGATGCCTAATCAAAGACAGACTCCTCTTTATTAAATCTAATTGGTTGTGTGGAGAGTTATAGGTAGTTTGTAATATGTAATTTGTAACTCCCTCCCCAGGCCCACCTGCACCTCCCCGTGCTGAGGATCAAACCCTTGGCCTTGAGCCTGCTAGGCAAGAGCTTTTTAACACCGAGCTACACCCACATCTCCGTAATTTGATATTATTCAGTTAGTCAAAGTTTTTCTGTTGGGCCTGGTGGCACACACCTGTAATGCCAGCACTGGAGAGGTTGAGGTAGGAAGGTCACTGTTAGTTCAAGGACAGCCTGAGCTACAAAGTGAGTTAAAGGCCAGCCTGAACTGCATAGTGAAACCCTGTCTCAAAGAGACAAAAAAGACTTAAAAAAAAAAAGTTTTCCATAGACAAAAAAAGAGGAAATGAGATTTTAGTCTAATTTTGTTTTCAAAAGGAAATTATACTTCAAATAAAGTCCTTGTAAAAATTTACCACTTTTATATGTATTTTACTAAAACTAATTGAGCAGTATTAAGATTTTAGTTGACAAAATTCTTAATCATGAAAAATTTAATATTTTACTCAATTCAGCTGATTTGCATTTTTTTCCTAATTGTTGCAAACAGTTCCAAAAGTACATGTTTCTGTACCTCAATATTGGGAATTTTATAGTAAGGATGTACTTTTTCTGTTTCACTATCAGTTTTTTATTATAAAAGGAAATACCTAGAAATAGCTACTTTGCTGTAAAGTTCTTTTCCCTTAAATGTGTCCTGTTTGCCTTTATTATTGGGTAGTGTCAGAGTAGTCAGTACCCAGCTGGATGGCGTCCTCACACATCCTGCCTCCTCAGATTCTGAAGGACAGAGTTAGCTTATCCATAGCTGACTGCTGAAATAGGGAATGACACTGGCATCCTGATGCTAAATTCCAAGTAACGTGACTTTAATTTAGAGTCTCCTCCTAGAGAAATGATTTTTGAGGCATTTTTAAGGAAGTTACTTGATCTTTAAGTAAAATACCAAAATCTTTTATTTCTTTTGTTCTTTTTGGAACTTAAGGTTTCTGAACAACGTGAATGTTGCCCAAAATGTGGAAAAGAAAAAGAAAATCAGACCAAATGCCAAAGTTGTGGTATTATTTTTCGTAATGATTTGCAAAGAAATTGCAGACACACTGTAACTTTGAATGAATCTACTGGACCATTATTAAGAACGTCAATTCATCAAAATTCTGGAGGACAAAAGTCACAAAACACAGGATTAACAACCAAGAAGTTTTATGGGAACAGTGTGGAAAAGGTTCCACTTGATATAATTGTCAGTCATGATGACAGTAGACATAATTATTTACAGACTAATGGAAAAGTCATTTTACCTGGGGCAAAAATACCCAAAATCACGAAAGAAAGAAAAACAAGCCTGTCAGACATAAATGATCCAAGTAAGTGTTTTTGCTCTTTTTGTTGTTTTTTTTTCTGAGACTCAAATTCCTGGGCTCAAGTATTCTGCCTGCCTCAGACTCCTGAGTACCTGGGACTACTGTTGTGTGCTTCTACACCTGGGTTAATTTTGCTCTTTTAAATTGTACTGTATCAATCCAGTAAACAATTGGGGACTGATTGAATAAACTGTTGAATACATGGCTATAAAAGGGGGGAGGAGAGAGGTCTGATAAAATCCTGTGTAGAATGATTTCTAGGATTTTAATTAACTAATGCAAGCTGCAAACAAGATTACTTTATATGGGATGGGAAAATGAATACGGTTTTTATTTTTCTTAGGTTTTTTGGGGGACAGGACCTTGCAGTGTAGTTTGGGCTGGCCTTGAACTCACTGTGTAGACCAAGATGTATTGATAAAGCAAATAAATAGTTATATTATTGTCTTGTCACCAAATGAGGTTTGAGAAAGTCCCCCGAGGAGGTACCTCAACTCTCCCGGAGTACGTTTGTTGACTCTTTTGTTATATAAAGCATTTAGGGCCTATCAGTGTAGGTACAGGAGGATTTATCAGGCAGAATTAGAAAGTTAAAGAAGTCTAGCTTGAGCAGCATACTCTGATGGTGAGATTCAAACTGACTACTCAGCCTTTGTGGATTTGCAGGGTTGGGTCTGATAAGTCATTGTTTTAGTTCTGGTTGTGTGGCTCCGGAAGAGTCATATGGCATGAAGAGCAATTTGGTTCCCATACGGTGATTCTTGTGGGGGGTGGGGCATGGGTAATTTGTCCCATTTGGGGAGGTGACATCATGGAGTGATTTCACGTGGTCTGCTTTTCCTGGAACCCAAGGTAATTTTAGGTTTAGGAACAGTGACTGGAGACTTCTAGGAGTCACTCCAGTGAGTCTGGAATTGGACGCTGTAAAATCTGGCAATTGCATGTCCTTGAAAATTATTTTAGTTGTTCTCATCTTGGTGTCCTCAGTCCTAAAGGGGGTAAGATAGGCTAGGTAAATCTAAGGCTAGTACACCTTTCAATATAGGCACTGCTTAAGTTACCACTATGCCTTTGTGTAGAATTGAGCAGGAATCTAACCTAAAGTTTTAAGATAATAAAAGAGACCAAAAATTTGAAGGCAGAGATTATCCTCCTAGTTACCTATTGTTCATCTGCATGTCCAGCCTCAGGGTCTCTCTTACTTCCCCTTTGTCTGAGGAAATTAAGATATTGGCCAATCAGTCTTTATAAATTTTCTGATCGTAGTAAATTAATGGATATGTGAGAAGGAAACAATCTGAGTCTTAAGTTTTTGGAATGCCTGATCACAGGCCTCGCAACAAAGATATGGGTACTTGGGTGAATGTGATCAACATAAGAACTACAGTTTCCTAGGCTCTTTTGTACCTTTCTTCTATTCTACCTCAGTCTCAGTGTTAAAGAAATAGGACCACCTCCCCATGAGGGATGTGATTATGTACTGTAAACTTGTACTAATAAAAAATAAAAATTGAAAAGGAATGCAGAAGTAAAATGAAAGAAGTAAAAATTCATTAAGTTGAAATTACATTTGGCAATTATAGTGTAAATTTATTATGTACTTTATCTTAAGCATAAAATAGAAATTCCCTAGCTTTACCCAAAGAAAATATATACTTAAAGGAAATAGAAAAGAAATTAACAACTCTAGCTCCCTTAGTTGTGTATTAAAATGCCATTTTGTACTAAAAATAACTAGAGTTGCCCGAAGAAATACAGTAGGTTGCTCCAGATCTGGCATGAAAAACACGAGATAATCCTAGATCTGGCCAGAATTTGGAAGAATGGAAGCAGTCAAAAAGTATTACAAACTTGTCAAAAGAACACAGGTACCAAAATGAAATACTCCTACTTGACCAGTAATGGGAGTACTTGAGTCACAAAACAGTCATAATTGCTAGTCATTGAAATACTCAAATATATTAAAAGCAGTTCACTGTAGTCTTCCTGAACTCCCACAAGAAGAGGAGGTGGTAAGGGAAGGGTGGGGGAGAAAGGTCTTCATTAGTTAATGTATGCAATTTGCTTGAGGTTTCAAAGCATTATTCTGACAACTGGTAAATGATGGAGGAAATTGTGAATTTTTTTCTATTCCTCAGAAATATGTGCCAAGTTCTATTTTAATTCAAGTCAGTATAAAAACCTCAGACCATTACAGTGCATTAGCTTTTTTTCAGTAAGGAATTAACTGTATGTCAGCTGTCCAACCAACACACTTTGTTATTGATGAAACCAGGCCCAGTGGTACACACCTGTAATCTCTGCACTGGGAGGCTGAGGCAGAGGAATTGAAACTTTGAATCCCACTGGACAACTTAGTGAAGCCCTGTCTCAAAAAAATTTTAAATGAATAAACAAATAGGACTGGGGATGTAGCTTAGTGGGAGAGTGCCCCCTGAGTTTGATCCCCAGTACTGCAAAACACTGGATGTGAATGGATGGATGGATAGATGGATCAGTCTCCATGGTAGAGTGCTCCTGGATTTGATCCCCAGTACTGCAAAACACTGGATGTGAATGGATGGATGGATAGATGGATCAGTCTCCATGGTAGAGTGCTCCTGGATTTGATCCCCAGTACTGCAAAGAAAGAAAGTTATTTTGATGATATTACTTGCTAAATAGCTTACGATGCATTCTAGTGGTATTCTTATATAATAGTAAAGGTTAATATTAATATAGAGGAAAGAAACTCCTAACCTGCTAGATATTTGGTATGAGTTTGTGTTCCCTAAAATCGAAGAATGAATTTTAGGAACAGCAGAGGTTAAGAGCAAAATATATTTATTGCAGGAAAGAAAGCTTCTGTCAGAGAGAGAGAGATAGAAGGGTACTTGAGTGGGTTGCCAAGGAACCTGCCTTTTCTAGGGATTTTTATAGAGCAAATCTACAAGATGAGGAGGGTCCAAGGTGGGAAACATGGGAAATTGCAAGGTGGGCATGAGGTGGGACAAAACTATGGTCAACCAATAAGATGATGAGTGTAATTGCTTAGGTAAAATTAATTAAATTGGAATCAAATGGGGAAGCGAGTCATGTAGCAAGCAGACATGAATGCAGAACAGGGGCTTTTCCTATAGTGAGTTAGGTTAGTGGCTCTTCCTGGCTTTTTGAAGACTATTGATACCTGTTTAGACTATCAATCCCTGATGTTTATCTCTAGGGAGGTATGTAGATTCATTTATCTTTTGTCTTGAGATCTGGCCCACAGCTGAGGTGCCTGGCTGTCCCACATTTGCAAGGTGTCTTGTCTTCTCACACTAGCTCCTTCAAGGGCCTACCCCTATCTCACTGTCTATAATATTTCTAACTCAGTTGCCTACCACAGTATCATTTGAATCTTTCCTAAGGGTGAAGTGATTGTATTTTTTTTTTTTTTTTTTTTTTTTGGTTTTT
>NW_004955502.1:4126115-4150369 GCF_000276665.1 Chinchilla lanigera
ATAAGAATTTTAAGGACAAGCTTCCAGGTGTTGTCTACTTAGGGACAGAAGAAGTCCTAAATGCTCCTAGCAGTGATGTTTTTTTTTTTTTGTTTTGTTTTTTTGGTTTTTCTCCGGTACCAGGAACCGAACTCACGACCTTGCGCTTGCCAGGCAGGCGCTTTTGCCGCTGAGCTAAATCCCCAGCCCCAGTGATTGTATTTTAATAATAACATATGAAAAGAACTCCCAACTTATTAGGTAATATCTTTGAACCACATTTAAGATTCTGGGAGATTACCAGAATGAGGGGATTAGAAATTGGCAAATCTAGGTTGCTAAATTAAGGGGGGAGGGAATCAACTACTATATCTTCAACCATGTAGGTTAAAAAATTAACTTTTATCTTCAACCATATTAGTTGATAATATAAGGAAATAAATTTAGATGATTCTGAGTTGCCTTAAGCAGTTTATATTTTGGGGTTTAATATGGGATAATATCAGCCATGATTTAATGCCAGAAAGCATAAATTTGCTCTGCTCCCCTGCTAAAAAGAAATGAAGTCAGGCTTGGTGGCATGTCCCTGTAATTCTAGCAGTCTGGGAAGCTGAGGCAGAAGAATCTAAAGTTTGAGCACAGACTGGGAAACTTAATAACTTGGTGAGACTATGTCTTAAAGTAAAATATTTTAAAAGATCAGAGGGAATATAGCACATTGCAAGGCGCAGGGGTTCAATACCCATTACCACAAAAAAAGAAGAAAAAAAGATATTTTCCATTAAATTATATGGAAAAATATGGTTCATTATGAAAATGTCATACTAATTATAAAAGATGTCACTTATTACACATTTGCATGCCCTGATTTTGGATAAAGATTTGTTGTATACACCAGTTTTAATTTAATTTTTACAATTGCATAAAGTAGGTACTAATATACCTCCATTTTTAAATGAGGCTTAAGGAAATTAAGTAACACCACAGTGTTACGTACATATGGACTCTTTGGCTTTTAAAAAGAGAGTTTTCCACTTCTAGAGTCTGTTTTCTTAATATGCCTAACCATTCTTAAACTTGCATTTATTTTTTAGTTTTGAAACAGGGTCTCAGCAAATTGCCTAGGTAGAACTCATACATATGACCCTCTTCCCTCAGCCTCCCTATGGGCTGGGATTATAGCTGTGTGCCACTGTGCATGTCTAGAACAGGCATCTTTGATGAAATAATGTTGAAGCAGAGCCTAAAATAAAGTAAGCAGGAAGAAATGTTGATGGATATAGATTTGAATGACTATTTAAAATATAAGCATGAAGAACCCTGTATTAGTCTGCTTTAGGTTGCTATACAAAAAAAAAAAAAAAAAAAGTAATAATAACAATGATTGGGTGATTTAAAAGAAATTTGTTTTCTGTGTGGTATAGAAAGCCCTTCTGGACCTCGACTCACTCCAGAAGAATCCACATTTGTAATCCCATGGAAAAGTTATTGGAATTCTAATAAGTTAATTCCAGCCTACCACTTCCAGAGCAACTCATTGGGAGAATAGAGATACTAAAGCATGTTTGTAGTTGTGGGGAGCCAAGCAAGTTCTGAGTCCATTCAGAGTAATGGCTAACCAGAACAGAGGCCTCAACCCAGGGCCAAACCTGGGTTTTATTAATTCCTGAAGAGAGGAGTGCCTCGGGGTGAGTGACTGAGAGTGGTGGGAGGGAAGTACAGGAGTGCTGTGAATTGGGCTAGGTAGGAGGCCTGATATCACCTCTGCAGTATGCAGAGAGAGATGCAGAAAGGATAATCTGCATATCATAGATTGGGGCAGTACCTAGTGTTTTGGGGTTGCTGCTTCAATTTTGATGCGTACTCCATGTTCTGAGAAGTCAATAGCCTCTTTTTTTTTTTGAGGCACATTCTCTAGCTCTCACATTATTTGGGAGCTATAGGCAGGGCTTCACTGACCTGTCTCATTGCTTCAAAAACTACACATCAGCACGGGAGAGACCCAGTTGCATTGCTTAAAGCCAATTTAGGGGATAGGGAAATGTCCTAGCCAGCTCTGTCCATATCAGTACATGGAGGTAGGGCCAGATGTTCTTCTTTCAAGGAGAGCCATCCAGGTGGTCCTCCACATACAGGAGCAGAGAGATCTTTGGTGTCTCTTCCTTTTAGAAGGACACTAGTTCTGAGCTGGGTGTAGTGTCATGTGCCAGTAATACCAGCACTCTAGGAGGCTGAGGCAGATGGATTGCATGTCCTAGCCCAGCTTAGGCAACTTGCAAGACCCTGTCTCAAAATTTTACAAAAGGAGGGGGCTTCACACTGGGTCTGCAGCTTCTGTGAAGGCCCTAGGTTCAATTCTGAGTACCACACACACACAAACATACTAGTTCCATTGGATTAAGGCCCTACGCTTATGAACTCACTTGGCCTTTTTAACTTCCTTAAAGGCTTTATCTCCAAATACAGTCACATTGTAGGTCAGGACTTCATACAAATTGTGGAGGAACACAGTGAAACTCATAGAATATCCTTAGACAGGATCATAAATACATTATTTTATATATATATATAAAATCTATATAATAAAAGTTATGAGAACATTTGTTGAATTATATAATATCTTTGCACATTCTTCCAATTTGCTTTGCAGTCATGATAACATTAATCACAACCTTTACTTTTTTTTTCTTTTGAGACTGTATCACTGTAGTGCAGGCTGGCCTTGAACTCATTTGTGTATCCCAGTTTGGCCTCGAACTCGAGGTGATCCTCTTGCCTCAGCCTCTCCAGTGCGGGGATTACAGGTGTGTGTCACCATACCTGGCAACCCTTATTTATTTTAATATGAAACTTTATTATACCGTTATGTGAAAGCATTAGTGCACTGAGGGTTTTTGTTGTGATTTGTTCCCTTGCATATGCTTGGTAAGCATTCTAACGCTCTGCTATAAACCAGCCCACTTCTAAATTTCATTTTGAGAAGTTCTCAGTAAGCTGCCCATGTTGGCCTCAAACTTGAGATCCTCTTGCCTCAGTCTGCTAAGTAACTGGGATTATAGGGGTGCACCACCACACCTGGCTGGGGCTTTAAATTTTTGATATACAGTACAGATTCAGAGGTTTTCGTGTCTCTCAGGTATCATAAAACTAATTGTTGTCAGGATTCTGCACTTTCTTTCTAATACATACATTTATGTAGGTTTTTGAAATATAGTTTTTGAACTTTTTAATAACCATATTAGAGAATATACATGTGTGTTTTTAAAAAACATATGTGTTTATGTACACACACATACACTCACACATATCAGATACCCTGCCAACCACTATATATATATATCATTTGCTCCCTACAACAATTATTGTCAAGTTCACAAACAAGAGAAATTAAGCTACATAACTAGCTCTGAAATAGATCCAGGATCTACATTTGCTTCTGAAACTGGACAACAAAATAAAAGAAATAAGCAGAATGATGCAAGTCTGATAGCCTTCTGGAACATGTATAATAATCACTAAATATTAAGTTAGCATATCTGTATGGGAAGCTAAATTAAACTGCAAGTTCATACATTCTTCATCACATGACATTTTAATGTGCATGTATGTGTAGCGTGATTTAGGTTCTGGGGATATACAGTGAATAAGACTGTCTTAATGTCCTGGTTTGTGCGTAGAGAGGAGAGAGAAGTGAGCATGTAAACATTCATAACAAAAAGCAACAAAATTTAAATCATTTGGTGTGACTTGGTACCTCTGTGTTTACATTAGATGGAGTTATTAGTCAGAAGTGATATTTAAGCTAATATTTGTTAATAAAAATACAGAGAGTTGGGGGAGAAGGGAACAAGCTTGTGGTATATTCCTGGAACATAAAGAGAAAATTGGAATAGATTGAGAAAAGTATACAAATGGGCCAGATTATAAACCATAGTAAGAAATTAGGATTTTGCTCACATCCAGTATGGGTGGTTCTAGGGAATTATATAAAGATGGGTTTGCTATGTTTCAGTAATGACTAGAAGGTATAAGAGCAGTTATGTCTGTCTTTCTTTTCTACAGTCATTTACTCAATAAGATTTATTGAGCATAGTCACTGGTCCAATTATAGTTTTAGCCATTTCTTTTGTGTGATAAATTTATTTGGTCACATGAAATTTCACAGATTTAAGAGACAGGTGATTTTGAGAACAACGTGTATATAAATTATTGTTACACCTTCAACTTACTGGAACTCTGAAATAGACCTACTGATAAACATTTAATTCTTAGAACTTGCTGATGTCTGTCTGGGTTTGTAGTAATGGGCTATAGAATGAATTTGACATTTGTGTATTTTTAAAACGACCCTAAGTTGTACGCTTTCTTGTAATTTAACTTTTCATGAGGTAAAGAATTTTATCTTTGTTTTTTATTAATTTTTTCTGTAGGATATTCAAATTAAATCTGGGATATTTTCCACTGCTAGTTTATTTACATTTTAACTGATAGAAATGAATTTTAAAATTATATTACAAATAAAATTTTAATGGAAATTTTTGGATTTTCTTTACGATTTTAGTCATTTTGTCCAGTGATGATGATGATGACAATGTTAAGAGTATCCGAAGAAACAGCCTATCTCCTCAGCCTGCTGACTCAGCGTGTTCTTCTCCAGCACCATCCACTGGAAAAGTAGAAGCAGCACTGAATGAAAATCACTGCAGAGTTGAGCGTGAGCCAAAAAGCATTCCACCAGAGTCAGAGCTAAACACTGTCACATTGCCAAGGAAAGCAAGAATGAAAGACCAGGTACTCTTCACATTGATTCAAATGAAATTCTCCCCTTTGGGATGTAAATCTGTTTTGCTTTTTGCAGTGATAGGAGATTATTCATTAATTGGGGATTAGATACCACTTAGAAGATTATTCTACAAGACCGTAATAAAAAATACCAATTAAACTAAAGGATTGAATGTGAAAATTCAACAAGAAAAACAGTATCAACCTTATATAGTTCAGTGCACTGATACTTGTTGCATATATTTTATGATTGTTATTTATCGCTTTCTCTTGGATTGTTCCCTTTACAAGGATGTAGTGACCTTCTTTGTCTCTCTTAATCAGTCTTGGCTTGAAATTCACTTTGTCTGCAAATAGAATAGCTACCCTTGCTTTCTTCTTGCTTCCTGTTGCATAAAGTATTGTTTTCCACCCTTTTACTTTCAATCATGAATTTCTTTTTGACTTAAATGTGTTTCTTGTATGCAGCATATTGTTGGAACTTGCTTTTGATCCATTCTGCCAGTCTGTTTCTTTTGATTGGTGAATTGAGACCATTAACATTAATGGTTACAACTGATATGTATTGACTTACACTTGTCGTGTTATTTTCCTATTGGCTTCTCCCTCCCTTTTTTTCTCTTCCATTTAATTGTTTGCCTTGCCTGGTGGATTTCTTCTGTTGGTGTTCTTATTATCTCTTTCTAGAATGTCCTTCAGAAAATTTTGGAGTGCTGGTTTGGTGTTCATGAATTTCTTCGGGTGTTCTTTGTCGTGGAATTATCTTATTTATCCATCAATTTTGAAAGATAGTTTTACAGGGTACATCAGTCTGTGTTGGAGGTTGTTTCCTTTTAAGGCTTGAAATATTTCACTCTGAACTCTCCTTGACTTGAGGGTTTGTGTTGAGAAGTCAGCTGTGATTCTGATGGACTTTATAAGTGATTTATTTCTTTTCTCTAACAGGTTTTAATATTCTATTCTTGTGTTGAATTTCTGGACTCTTGACTGTGATATGCCTGGCTATAGATTTTTTTTTTTGTCATTTTTTTAAATTGGAGTTCTATATGCCTCACTTACTGTATGTCAGATTTGTTTCCCTGCCAGGGATATTTTCTGCCATGATGTCTGTGAGCAGGTTTTTTATATCATTTGTGCTATCTCCTGCCTTTTCATTGACTCCATTCAATCTATGTTACCCTTCTCCGCATCATCTAGCAGCTACTGGAT
Organism: Chinchilla lanigera; assembly: GCF_000276665.1. Taxonomy (NCBI): domain Eukaryota; kingdom Metazoa; phylum Chordata; class Mammalia; order Rodentia; family Chinchillidae; genus Chinchilla; species Chinchilla lanigera. Next base: position 4,132,086 of record NW_004955502.1, read on the forward strand.
TGATTTCTCATGGTCCCTTGCTATTTTTAAGAAATCTTTCATGATTGCTAACTGAAAGCTTATCTTCAATATCTGAGATTCTGTCCTCACATTGGCTCATTCTGCTGTGGATAGTTTCAATAGAATTTTTATTCTCCTAGATACCTGTTGGAATCTACTTTATAAATTCCATTTCTTTCCTATATTGGGCACTCATGGTTTCCATCATTTTCTTAAGCTTTTCTATTTTTTTAATCTCTACTCCAGCATCACTAAGCATAGTTTTCATTGTGGACACCATCTCTGTAGTTATCTGTGAAATTATTTCTGTTTTAATTTTTTTTCTAGAGTCTCATTCATTTACTTTGTTACCACTTCAGAGAGGCCAGGTGGGTGGCTTTTGGGTTGTCCCACCTTATTGCCTCCTGTGTTTGCCTTCGGTGAACTAGATGTCTGGGGTTGCATTTTGTTTAATTGTCTTCTCGCTCTCTCACTCTCACTCTTTTTTTTTTAGTTTAATTCCTGATTTGATGCTGGTAAATTGCCTATAGTGAGTTGCTTTATTGCTAGTATTTAGAACCCTTAGTAAATAACTATTTCTTCAAGGTGTCCTCTGGGCATATCTGGTTTTAGGGCTTTGGTTCTGTTGAAAGATCCTACCTATTCAATTTGTTGGGGATGAGAAGCTGCCTGCTTGGTCCAGCCCCTGGTTCTTTGGCATTGGCCCACAGTATTTTCTGTGACCCTAATGCCTCAGTCTTGGTATGCCAGGAAGAAAAGCTAGTTGGAACAGTTATGTCACTTTGGCTAAAGTGGTATAGTCAGCAATAACAATAGTATCAAACACAGCCTAGAAAATCACAAACTGAGGTAACCGTTAATTTGTCACCTTTAAGTGTATGGGCTAGGTTTATGATTATGTATCAAAATCTAAAAGAAAACAGCAGATTATATGTAGTAAATAAGTCCTCAATATGATGATTTTACCCTCAGTAGAAAATTTAAAACAAGTTGGGGAAAAAATAGAGAAATAGAAGAAGTGGAAGAGGTTAGAAGCAAGGCTGGAGGACAAAGGGGGATCATGCAAACTTTGGGAACCTGGTGCAGAAGATAGGAGGGAAAGCAACAAGGAAGAAATAAAAGTAAGAATAGAACAACCACAGAGAAGCTAGAAACCACGTTCACACTCTTAAAAAACAATATCAAACAATGAAAAGAAAGAAAAAGTGGGGGAGAATAGTCAACATTTGTCTTTGCTGTCACTGGTAGACAATGCGTGGAGACAGAGTCCAGATCCGTGTTGATTTATCCCAGCAAGGCAGCAGTAGCTTTATTGCAGGGTAGTGGATCATCTTAGCAAACCTGCACCTTTATTTCCCCCTGAAGTACAGGCTAGTTTCTGGCCATGAGGCTGGGACCAGACCAGTTCAGCCTGAAGCCATCATCACACCTTCTATGTGCTTGAACTCAGTTGGATCATCTCAGTGAGCCTGCATCTTTATTTCTCCTGAAGTATAGGCTGGTTTCTGCCTGTGAGGCCGGGACCAGACCAGTTTAGCCTGAAGCTATCATCACACCTTCTATGGGCTTGAACTCAATTGGGAGCCACTAGATGGACTTGTTCTGAGTTCTGAGCTCAGTTGGCCCCTCTGCAAGATGGCTCCCATCTAATCGCCCGCTCCCACAGGACGTCCAGTGCAGTCTTTCACATCCACTGTTCCCTTCCACTGCTGCCTCTCTGCAGGAGGCCTCTGGTGTTGCCAGCAGTCACCATGTATCCATGGGTTTGAACTGTTCCTTACACAGAGTGAGTCCCAACTTGGAGAAGGTTCTACTGGCTACCTTACTTCTTTGTTGAAGTTTCCCTCTTTGCTCTCCCTGTGGCTTCAGTTCTCGCTCAGATCCTTCCTTGGTCCAGAAGACACACTTCCCTCCTTCTCTTCCTCACACTGTTATATTCCATTATCTGGACAGCAGTCTCTCCTGCCTACCACTCCACCATCTTCCTGGAAGTCCCTCCCAAAATTTGTTTAACTGTATATTATTTGACCAAATAACTGGTTCCCTGGAATTCCCATGAATCTCAGGAGAATTACTTCACTCATCCCCAGTATATAAGGCTATATCTGTTTTCATGATTATGTATTAATAAACAACCACAAAAAGAATCATTGCCCAGTAATATGTGTATGGCTGAATAAGTTATGATATAGTTACATGATGTGGCCATTAAAAATAAAAACTAGAGACATGTCAGTGACTTAGGATTTCTACAGAGTATTGAGTAAGAATAGCAAGATACAGGAATATGTGTGTATTATTCTATTTTTGTAAAAATAACTTCAATAGAATAAAACTTGCATGTTAAAAAAGTTATATATGTGCATGTATATGTCAAGGTCCCTAGGAACTAGATGAAAATATGGAAACAAGACAGTATACCAAAATACCCTAAAGAGGGTTTTGATAGGCAAATACAGTGGAGGAAGATAGTAAGCTGTGTAACAACATGTAAGCTGATATACGCAGTTTTAATGTCTTAGGCACAAACCACTTAAACTACAGCAAAGCTAGTAACCAGAGTAGTGAATATGAAATGTAAATATTGTCCAAATTACCAACAGCTTTTAAAGTATGACAGTGTCTTTCATCTTGGTATTTGGATAAAAGGTATGTTAAGTTTATAAATTGGTGTAACTTTACTGGAGGGCAATTTGGCAGTATTTCTAGCCAAGTATTGAGATTAGGCTGTAGAAATGCTCATTGGACATGGTTTGTAATGGGGAAATACTGGAAAGGTCTTAAATACAGTAGATGTCCAGCATATTCAGTTTAATAAACAATTTCCACAGAGTTCAAATTGTTAGTTGAACAGTTCTCAGGCTAACAGTTACCAGACTGGCACACCAAAGCACAAGAGGACGTCCAGTGCTCTTGTCAGTCACTTCTGTGGTAGGGTGGGGACCACTCAGATTGTAAACCCAAGCCTTCTATTGCATCGGCTCTGCTCAGCTGGAGCACTTTTTTGGGTTACTGGGTTTTGAACAAAGGACCTAGGTACTGAGCTATATCTCTAGCTTTTCTTTTTTTTAAATTTTGAGACATGGTTGTATAAGTTCCAAAGTTCCTCAAGTTGGGCTCAAACTTGTGATCCCTCCTGCCTCAGCTTTCCAGCTTGCTGGGATTACAGCCATGCATCACCAGACACCCAGTTCAGCTGGAGCACTTTTAAATTAATTGTTTTATTAGTAAGCCATATAGCTCTCACGGGGAGAGCGGGACTAAACCAAAACCAAGCAAAACTCCACAAATTAAAAACCTCTGTAGTAGAGTTCTATGAATAATTTGGGGAAATGTTCATGCTAAACTGTTAGTAAGCCTGAAAAAAAGCAGTTTAAAAAATCAGAGATACATAGAATCACATTTGCTTTTATTCTTTTAATTGTTTAAACTGATATATAAAACATAAAAATTGTGCATAATTATGGAGTACAGTGTGATGTTTCAATGATATATACATTGTGTAATGTTTACACCAGGTTAAGCATACCCATCTCCCAAGCATTTAAAATTGCTTTATGACAAATACTTACAAAATCTTTTCTTGTATTTGAAATGTACTATATATTATCATCATCAATAGTTGCCCTGTTATGCAGTAGCATACCAGAAATTTTTTTACTAGTACCCAAATGACCCATCCATCCCTATGCCATACTCTGTTCAGTCCCTGGGAGCCACCATTCCATTTTCATCTTTTACGAGATCAATGTGTAGGTTCCACGTATGAGTGTGGTTATCTAGTACTTGTTTTCAGTGCCTGGCCTTATTTAACATAATGGTCTTCAGTTCCATATTTTCATAAATGACAGGGTTTTATTCTTTTCTATGGCTGAATAATATTACCTTGTGTGTGCATACTACATTTTTTTTATCCATTCAACAGTTGATGGACACTTAAAGTTTCCATTTTTTGGCCGTTGTGAATAGTACTGCAGTAAACATGAGTGTTCAAATGTTCATTCTTCAGCAGACTGAATTTATTTCCTTTTGATATATTCATTTCAGTTTGGAGATTGCTCCATCATTTAGTTGTTCTATTTTTACTTTTATGAGGAACCTCCATACTATTTCCAGTATGACTTTGTGATTTATATTTTCATCAACGGTATACAAAGGTTCCTTTTTCTCCATATCCTTGCCCTCGCTTATTATCCTTAAATCTTCTTGACAGTTGCATTATTGGAGGGAGGTGGTGTGTCATTGTAGTTTTGATTTGCATTTTTCTGATAATGTTGAGCAATTTTTCATATACTTGTTGACCATTTGTGTGTCTTCTGTGAGAACTCTCTACTTAGTTGACTGCCTAGTATTTGAATTATCAGGAGTTTATTTGTTACTGAGTTAATTCCCTACCTTGTATATTTTGGATATCAATTCTTTCTCAGTTGTATACATTGCAGATATTTTTCCTGTATATAGTCTCTTTGCTGTTAATAGTGGGTTTTTTTTTTTTTCCTAAATTGTCATTGCTATGTGGAAACTTTTTAGTTTGGTGTAATACCTTCATCTTTTTTTTGCTTGTTTTGTTTTTGGGTCCATATTTTTTAAATCCTTGCCCATTTCAACATTCTGAAGTGTTTCCCCTATGCTTCTTTCTGCTAGTTTTGTAATTCTAGGTCTTACATTTAGATTTTTAATCAATTTTGAATGGTTTTATGTATATGGGGAGAAGGAGGGGTCTAATTTCATTGTTCTATATGTGGATAGTCAGAAATCCAAAATCTGATATGCTCCAAAGTCTGAAACTTCCTGAGTGCCAACATACGACATGCCAAGATTTTTAATTTTGTGTTTGAGATTAGGGTTGTTCCACAGATATTCCAAAATCAAAAACAAATTCCAAAATCTGAAATACTTCTAATTCCACTCATTCTGGGTTGTAGACACAGAAATTAGTTTGTGTTAATCTGCTTTTGCAGGGGCTGGAGATACAGCTCAGTGGCATAAGCGCCTGCCTGGCAAGCGCAAGGTCGTGTGAGTTCAATCCCCAGTCCCATAAAAAAAAAAATCTGCTTTTGCAAATGGCTACACAAGTCATACTTTAACATCAAGTAATTTAAAATATGTAAAGCATCCTTTTGTAATGCAGATAACCATTTCTATAATTGCTTGTTTTGTAAAGTGTTGATGATTTCCTTTAAGTCCCACCACAGTCGCTATTACTTGCTAACTTGTCCAGCATTTTACTGTGCATAAAGCCTTCTTTAAAGCCTATTATGTAAAACGGCTAATGTGTATAATCTTTATCCTTTGTAGTTTTCATTTTAGGAAAGTGAAACTTAAGTTTTTACTGAGTTTTACCAGATAAGATCATTACAAGGTAGTTTAGCTGTGTAGTCCAATAACCAAAGGTGTCTAATTTCTGGAATATAATGCTATTACTAGAATTCAAATAATAACTGAAATACTACTAAATAAAATAGAAGGGATTGACTTTTATTTTGAAACAACAAATTTCTGTTTCTCTAACATTCTTGAAGGAAAATAAATTCTATGTTGAAATAATTTACATTATATGGGATCTTTGTGTATGTGTTATGTTATGTTGTGTACTGTTTGCAGTCTTGTTACAATAACTTATTAAATGAAAATTTTCTTTTTCAGTTTGGCAATCCTATTATCACCACACCTCTAAAACGTCGTAAAGTTAATTCTCATGAAACTTTAATTGATCCTATATCTTTAAGATGCCCAAGTACCTTTGAAAGTGTCATTTTAAGCTGTCGAAGTATACGAGTAGGAACACTGTTTCGACTATTAATAGAGCCTGTAATTGTAAGTATATTCTCTTCGTTTTGCTAATTATAAGATTCAGAATTTCACTGGCAAGTCTCATTTGTAATATTTAAATTTTATTGAGTTAATCAAATATCAAATTTATTTCAAGATTTGAAATTGCTTTCAGAGTATTGTCTTCATTAAAAATTAACAGATTAAAATTTATTATGATGAATATGTTTGCAGTAGGGACAAATTCACTATAGGAAGATACATATAGCTCATAATGACTTATGGAACCTTTCAGTATATTTTATTCTCATGCCAGCTCAGTTTTTGAAAAGACTCTATTGAAGAACAGCAGTAAGAGAAAGAAGAATCCAAAAGCTTTTGAGTTCTGCTGAAAATGTTATACCTTTGAGACTTCTAAAAATAGGTTATTGGACTACACTGGACACCCAAGAGGCATTATACTTTTGGACTGGTTCTGTGTCCACATACCTAAAAGATTTTCTGTAGTCCCTTTACTTACCTGTCGTCCATGTCTGCTTGTTACTTTCCTGCCACTAATCCCATTCAAGTGTTTGTCTTCTATTTGAAATTCTAATGTAATTTCCTTAACCCAATGTTCTTTATCATCAGTTTTTTCTTCCTAATGAGTTTGAAACATTGTTGGTAGGTTGATCCTCCTAAAACTGCCTATTCTGTAATGCCTTAACTTGGTATCCTTTATTATATTTTCTATCTCCTAATATAAAGGTTACTTTGTATATATCGTAGTATCCTTAGGAGAGCATACTGTATCATAGCGTGAAAGTTAAAAGATAGTTTCATTGTTTTTACTTAAATTGTAATAAGTACAAATAATTTATTTTCTGATAAAATTTCTTGGTTCTAAAGGTACAGTGTGAGTAAAAGAAACTTTTACAGGTTAGTTTATAGGAGCAAATAAAATATGAACATGATTTCTTAGCAGAACAAAGCTTTGTGGGGAATCAGCATTTCTTTTTTCATTTCCATCAAAGTACTCCAGCTTGATAAGTTTAAAATTTAACAATTTAAAAGTTAGAAAATTTCAGAAGTATTCAGAGATGTGAAACAAATGACATATATCCTGTTTATTGCCCAATAATATTATAACATTGCTTTGTAGTGATGGGTGAAATTTGTATTTTGTTACAAATTTTCATACTACAAATAATCTTTCTGGGTTTTATCACTTGATAAAAATGTCATTCTGTGTCACTTTATACTTCAAAAATTTCCTGGTGTACTCTGTAGATTTTATGACTTTCCCTCATATTAATACTATTATCACTCCTCTGTATAATAAAGTTTTGTTGGTGATTTACAATTTTAATGACAGTAGCTATTGATAGCTTTTAGTCTCAAAGAACTGTCAAGCACTACATTAATAATTAGATGATTTTTTTCCCCTTAAACAGCTTAGGTTATATATTGCCTCAGTGAAGTAAAACTTTAAATTTAATCCAAAAAGGATAATATGTGTAATATAAAATGTGCTGATATACTTTTTAAAATTAAAGTGCTAAGCAAAGTATTTCAGCCAAAAAATGTAATGTAGAAAATTTGCTATGCAATATTAATTTTTGTAGCATAGGACTTTTCCAAAAGACATCTTCCATTGAAATACTGGATCTGTGATTTCTATAGAAAGTATAATTACAAAAACAAATATTTTATTCCTGAATATAACCTAATTTTCATCCAGTCTGCAATAGAGTTGATAGTATCTAGAAATGCCAAAATCATTTACAAGTAAAGTGGGTTATATCATTGGGAATATCACATATCCGGATATGAAGTTCTTCATTTTTCCATTGAAAAAATGAAATCTAATATCTAGTCTTTCAGTCAGTTTAGTTTTTAAGATGTTTTGAGATGTAGCCCAATATCTACTTGTAATAATAGTATTAATATACACAAATTTTAAATGACATAAATACTAAGACTTTGTGGGGGTAGTACTAGGGATTGAACCCAGGGCTATATCCCTAACACTCGTGGTGGCGCACACCTGTTTTTATCTTTTATTTTAAGACAAGCTTCCTTTTAAGATGCTGAGCTCAAGCTTGCAGTCCTCTTGCCTCAGTCTCCCGGAGTGCTAGAGTATAGGTGTACACCATTATACCCAGATAAAACACTCTTCTTAAATTTCCTTATCTCCTGGAACAATTTTATTCAAATATTTTGTGTCATTTACTATATTTCATTTCTATTGCTACTTTTTCAGTCACCTGACATTTTTCTCAAGCATGCAACTTTAGCTTCTGTGTATGCTGAAGTGGTCTAGGCTGGCCTCAGTGTTTCAGTCCTCCTGCCTTAGCCTCCTGAGTAGCTGGGATTACAGCCATGTGCTATTGCTTGAAGAATTCAAGTAATGTGTTACTTTCCAATGAAGCCAGTTAACCCTGTTGCTTGATTTTTTTTTTCCTTATTAGTACATGTTTGCAGTACGTAATGGTTACATTAATCATAAGGAATTGGTATTATACATAGCACACCTTCATTCTTTTTACATACCTTCAGTGAACATGTTACTTCGAGAGAAATCTTTAAAAGATATGTTTAGTAACTTTCTAGACTTAGTAACGTGTAGTTATTACCAAATTTATATTTTCTTGTTTTGTTTTTTACGTTATGAAAATTTTCCGATTATTTAAAGAATATTACAATGAACATTTCTATATTGCCAATTAAATTTTATCATTAGGATCATAGTGTACAGGTTAAGTATCACTAATTGAAAAATCCATGCTCAAATGACACTCAGTTTTGGATTGGAGGGCATGGTGGTATATGCCTGGATTTCTAGCTCTTTGAGAGACTGAAACAGACAGAACAGTCACCTATATCCAGGAGTTCAGCACTAGCCTGAGCAAATAGTGAGACCCCATTTTTAAAAAAAAAGTTTGATTCGAGCTAGAGGTGTAGTTCAGTTTTAGAGCTTGTGCCTTAGCAGGTGCAAGGCCCTGGGTTCAATGCCTAGCTGCGAAAAATAAAGTTTTGGACTTCGGAAAATCTAGAATTTCAGATTGTCACATTAGGGAGGCTCAATGAAGCCTAGGCAAATATTGCAAAATTTGAAAGTCTCTAAAATCTGAAATATTCTGGTCCCAAGCATTTTGGATAAGGAACACTCAGACTGTATGTGCTTTTCATATATGTGTGTATTCCTCTGTATCAATCAATCTTATTTTTTAAATGCATTTCTATAAACGCAAAACATGATTATTCAGGTTGTACCAGGCTTAATAGTGTTTTCCTTACATTGAAATAATTAGTTAGAAAATTACCAATTTTTAAATCACCAGTAATAACTGACTTTGGCAAAGACTTTCATTGGATGCTAATACCATGGAGTTAAGGATTGTTTGGGAACAGGATATTGGCTTTCTGGTATCTCCCTTCATATTATATAATTACAAAGGGAAAATATATCTTTACAGTATAAGAACCTAGCAGTTACTGTGTTGGCCAACTGATTTAAGTCAGACAACATGTGCCTTCTATTATACCTTCTTTGGAAAAGTTTTAGCACATCCCCTGTGTGTTATATTTGGTGGAAATGTATTACTTGAATTTTTAAATTAGGACATACAAGTCTAGGATGTTGGTTGTATTGTAGAATTTAGCCTAGAATTCCTTAAAGGTCATGTCATGAAGAACAGAGAGAGGCAGATTTCTACTGTAGAATGGAGTGAACAAGAGAAATAATACAGCCTTGAAAACATCATGCTTTGAGAAGAAGTTAAAGTTCTGAGTAGTTTTGGAAATTTAAGCATGTTGAATGAAGTTCAGTCTTGATTTCTTAAATGTGTTAATGTTTTGGTTGCATAAGAGAAGGTACTTACTCTTCAGAGATACATGCTAAAGTCTGGAAATTACTACGATGTATGTTTCTTGCTTGGTGAAAGGCAAAGGAGTATGTGTATAAAGAGTGATGTGGTAAATGTGGCAAAATACGAAGTTAATGAATCTAGGTAAAAAGTACTGTATCCAAATATTCATTGTAATATTATGTTAGCTTCCCTAAAGATAATTTAGTAATGTAGTGAAAGTTGTAAGTACTTTAAAAAATTGAAGCTTCACTTTCTGAGAGATAATTTTGTAGTACAAATATTTTATCTTAATGTTAAGCATGTAGCCGGGTGTGGTGGCGCACACCTGTAATCCCAGCACTCGGGAGGCTGAGTCAGGAGGATCGTTGTGAGGTTAAGGCCAGCCTGGATTACAAATTGAATTCAAGGCCAGCCTGAACTGCATAGCGAGACCCTGTCTCAAAAAGACCAAAAAAAATAATAATAATAATGTTAAGCATGTAGTAAATGGCTCAGTTTTTCTGCATACTATAGACTTTAAGGCACATGTTACTTCAAGTATGTGTAATAAAATCTTCATAAGTGTATGATTAGTACTAACTTATCTTAATTTTTTATAGTTTTCTGTAGATTTTATCAAGATACATCTGGATGGTAAGCCTTTTTTTTATGTTTATTCCCAAAAGCTTTGTTTACACTGAATCACTTTACAGGAATAAAAGATTAAAGGATATTTACAGAATTAAAATGATTAGTCTTTACTTACATCTTCTTAACAAAGGGCATATATCTTGGTATAATTTTATTTTGTAACAAAAACCTAATTTGCTTTTGCCCTTTTTTTATTTAGAAAAACAAAGTAGAAGCTTCTTCCTTTTGTTTTTCTTTTGATTTGGTTTGGTTTGGTGTGGTTTGGTTTGGTTTGGTTTGGTTTGTTAAAATGAGGTCTTGGTATGTAATCCAGGCTGGCCATGCACTCATGGCAGTCTGTTTGCCACAACCTCCTAGGTACTGGGAGTTACAGGCGTGGACCACCACGCCTGACTATAAGCTTCGTCATTATGTTTGTAAGTTATTTACAAAGCATAATTAATAAATGGCTAAACTTGTACTTCCTTCACCAGATTCTGCCCTCTACGAATTGATTCCTTTTACATTTCTATTTGTTTTCCTCCAGAACCAGAAAGTGATCCTGTAGAGATTATTTTAAATACCTCTGATTTAACTAAATGTGAATGGTGTAATGTCAGAAAATTGCCAGTAGTGTTTCTTCAGACGATACCAACAATTTATCAAAAGCTGAGCATGCAGCTGCAAATGAATAAAGAAGATAAAGTACGGAATGATTGTAAAGGAATAAATAAGTTAACAAGTAAGTTGTGTACAACAGACTGTAATATGATAACACAATCTGTAGAATAGTACGAATGTGAATGCACCAGGAAGTTGAAGACAGACCAGGACAGCATGACTGCATACGTTTTTTTTTTTGGAGTTTTTTGTTTTGTTTTGTTTTGTTTGTCTTTTTGAGATAGGGTCTTGCTATGCAGTTCAGGCTGCCCTTGAGCTCACTTTGTAACCCAGGCTGGCCTCGAACTTGCAACAATCCTCCTGCCTCAGCCTCCCAAGTGCTGGGATTACAGCCATGCACCACCACACCCAGCTGCATATGTATTTTAGAGCATGTATTGAAGTAGTATTTCTCAAGTCACTCACTTCATTTATAAGAATGTATTACAGCTACCTCGCAAAATAGAAGTACTGCTTCCATTTTTTAGATGAAGAAATATCTATAGAAAGTGGAACACTGAAGATCAAATCCAAGTTTACCTACTTAGAAGGTTTTCAAAATGGATTAAAACTCAAAAAGATCTGTACTGTTTAATACTGTCATATTTGAGTAAAGACAGTTTCTTTAACTTGTAGGAACGTTAAGTGTAAATCAACCATATAAATCTGGAATCCTTAAAATAAGGCTTAAAAAGTTTCTAGGTTCATAGAAAGAGCCTTTGTCTGTTATAACGCATAGATACGTTTCTCCAGTTTGTTTCCCTTAGCCTTATCGTATAGCACAGTTGCTTATAAAATAAATATATGTCATAAAATATATGTCAGCAGTAATTGCTGTTTCAGCTCAATGATGAGTGAATACTATTATTAAAGCTGCAAAAGTTGACACATTAGTGAATAGCAGGTTTGCAGTTACATTCCCTAGAGATATTAGCAATTCACTTGGCAAATTTCCTTTTTGAGTTTGACAAACATATTAACTGATATATTTAAGATTATAGGGGCTGGGGATTTAGCTCAGCAGCAAAGTGCCTGCCTGGCAAGTGCAAGGTTGTGAGTTTGGTTCCTGGTACCGGAGAAAAACCAAAAAAAAAAAAAAAAAAAAGATTATAGATAGATTTAGATCCTATTCAGTAACATATTAGTTATATCCATGAATAGATGTATTCTTAAACTGCTGTGGGTTTTTGTTCTTGTTTTTGTTTTTTGTATTTTTGTAATTTAGGTGACATTGTCAGGTAACATGGATTTTTTTTTTCTTTTATTCCATTATTTATTTTGTATCTATTATATGCTAAATTTTGCTTTGGATATGTATTCCAGGACTTCTGATGATCTTGTGAACTCTTTTGTACTGATTTTAATTGTATTTCTTTTCAGATTTGGAAGAACAGTACATCATTTTAATTTTCCAAAATAGCCTTGATCCACAGACAAACATGGTATTTGAGAACATCATTAATAACATTGGTATAAAGAATAATGTTTCCAATTTTTTGGGAAAAATTCTCTTTGAAGAAGCAAATAGCAGACTTGTTGCTTGTACAAGAAGCTATGAAGAAAGCATCAAAGGAAGTTGTATGCAAAAAGAAGACAAAGTTAAAACTGTAATTACGTTTAAATGTTTTTAAAAGTTTTAAATAATGGATTATTTAAAAGGGAAATGCTTTATTATAGTGATGCTCATTTTGCTGGTTTTTTTTAAATTCCATTTCACAATTTGTTTTTATACATGATATGTAAACTGTCTTGTATCAAAACATTAATGATGGGGGCTGGCAATTTAGTTTAGTGGCACAGCACCTGCCTGGCAAGTATGACGTCATGAGTTCGAGTCCCAGTACTGGGAAAAAAAAAACAACAAAAAAATCAAAACAAAACATTAATGATAGCCAAGGTTAGTGGCACATCCTTTAATCCTAGCACTTCAGGAGAGTGAGGTAGTATTGCAAGTTTAGGGCAAGACCCTGTCTCAAAAGGGCTGGGGAGGTAGCTTAGATTGCCTCTGAGTTGAATTCTCAGTTAAAGAAAATACAGACAGGTCTTGGAATCATTTTTACTTCTTCTTCACACTGTTCTTATCTTTTTGTCTTCTTTTTTTTCTCATCCCTGCTAATTTACACCCCATACCGTGTGTGTGTGTGTGTGTGTGTGCGCGCGCGCGCGCGCGCGCGCGCACGCACACACTTCCACATTCAAATTGTTGCCTTGTGTCTTGGATTTACGGAATTGTAGTCACTTTTGGGTGGTATACATTTACCGTGGATACATAGTTGAAAACTTGGGAACTAAAAAATTGGTTGTTTGATTTGTCAAAATATGTATCCAACTATATAGAATTTACTCAAATAGTTAAGTAACTCGGAAGCCATATGAAGCAAAGGCCACAATACTACTAGAGCTGAATTTTGGTGACTTAATTTATTGGGAATAAATCTCAGCCTGAATTACAGCTCAGAAATGTGGCTCTTATTTAAGGGACAATCTTAGTAGTTGAACAAAGACGCATAGAGTTAGTGGGTTGGGGAAAAGAGTAAAGGAAAAACGGGACTCATTCTCCTTTTGTGGAGTTGTAGGCAGGAGAAAATACCAGAGGAAAAAAGAGTAGCAGAAGCCAGACGTCATCTGGGATGGATGTTCAATAGAAGGCTCTTTCCTGTTAGGACTTTCTATTTAATTTAGTTCTGTAAGGTTTGAAATTCAGTAGACAGTGTCCCTGAACTCTGCCTCCACATCCCATGGTGTACTGAATTTAGGTAGACTTCTACTGCTAGGGGAGGATATCACTTTGGTTTTTTAAAGGTTCTTTGAATCTTACTAACAGAATCTAACTTTAGAACTCTTGTAGCAGTAACACACTGGCAAACAATTCATTAGTAACATATTTTGGGAAAATATCGTTGTCTAAAAGTTATGGAAAGAGGCGCTTAATCCTGCCTTTGTTAATTGTTAAATATCATGCATCATTTGCTAGATTCATAATTTTAATTCTTCCTAATTGAAAGCTTTCTATGCTTTGCCCTTGATCTTTTCATAGAAAATTTTTCTAATCTTGTGAATGGGTACTTTAATTTCCTTTACCAGATGTCCTTTGAATCTAAAATACAACTTAGAAACAAACGAGAATTCCAGTTTTTTGAGGATGAGGAAGAATCTGGAGAAAGCCATACCATCTTCATTGGGCCTGTAGAAAAGTAAGAGAATTCTTTCACATTTGCCGTGCTTTAAAGCTTTGTCTGTGTTTTCTTACATTTAGTTATATGGATACATAAAGCTTTGTTTATTTGCTTTTCTTTAAATTACAGATTGATAGTGTATCCACCACCTCCTGCTAAGGGAGGCATCTCTGTTACTAATGAGGACCTGCACTGTCTAAGTGAAGGAGAATTTTTAAACGATGTTATTATAGACTTTTATTTGAAGTAAGTTAGTTTTCTGCTGACCTTCTAACAAATCTTTAACAAAAATCTTAACATTCCGATGTATGTTTTTGTTTTCTAAAGTTAAGTTACAGTTGGATTTTAAATGTTACAGTTAAGTTGGATTTTAAATGTTATCATTGCCACTTATTGGGTGACCTCTGGTAAACTGATTTGTCCGTACCTATTTCTGTATTTTAAAAGTAAAAATAATATATCAAAGTATTGTAAGAATTAAATGAGGTAATGCATGTCAAGTATAGGAAAAATTCCCAACACAGTTTTCCTAAAATAGTAGTTTATTTTACATTTACTGGTTTGTCTTATAAAATGGGCATATGTATCAAAAAAAACAGAATGTACCATCAGTATATTCATTGCTGATTTTCCAGTTTGTTTGTGTATTTCATAAAATGTTTAAAACGTGGTTGTAGAAACCTGCTTAGTTGATTTTTTATAGCCTACTAGTGATTATCCCACTCTTTGGGGGCAAGCAGAGTGAAGTTTTGATCAGAAAGTGATAATTATAGTTGAATTTCCATAAGGGTATTTTGATAGTCATATACATTTTGGAAGTCTACATTAGCTGTCATTTACGGAAATTGAATTAAGGTGATTGAAGAAGCCTGATTAACATTTTGCTTGGCATAAAGAAAAAAAAAAAACTGAAGAATAAAAAGAACTGATAAGATGTTTTAAGAGTTGTGTGGTGTATATATATAGCAACAGCAGAACTCCAGAACTGGTTAAATGAGTATTAAGGAATACGGATGCCAGATAACTCTGAGTTTTCTGATTCATAAGATGTACTAACAAATGTTAGAGTACACTAAAGCAATGAGTGCAGAACCAGAACAGACTTATGTGGGGAAGTGATAAGTTCCCTTTTAAATATCTTGTGATAGAGAAAAAAGAAATGGACTGTTTGCATAAACCATTGAATATGTAGTTCCCGCAGCCATGTCCAATCTGCAGCTTGCCCTTTTTTCTCTCTTTTTGTCAGTGAAGAGAAATTGTCTTAGGCCACAAGTAAAATACATAATACAGTTGATGAATATGTATAACAAAACTTCTTTAAAAAAATTTTTTTTAGCTGGATGTGGTGGCTCACACCTGTAATCCCAGCACTCAGGAGGCTGAGGCAGGAGGATTGTTGTGAGTTCAAAACCAACCTGGACTACAAAGAGAGCTCAAAGCTAGCCTGAACTGCATAGTGAGACTCTGTCTCAGAAAGACCAAAAAAAAAAAAATTTTTTTTTTTTTTTTAATTATAGCATTTAAATAAAAGGGGAGAAAAAGTGGGCTGGAGGATGGACACAGCTAGAGGTTGGTTGAGCTTTGAACTGGAGATACATAGATTTGGAGAGCTTTATTTTGTAAGTAATTATAAGAATGAATGAAATTGCTTAGGTAGGAATATAGAAAAAGAACTATAAACACAGACCCTCTAGAGCAGATTTTAAGATATAGTGGAGGAATTTAAAAGACTTAACATGAGTAATTTCCAAAGTAGTAAGACAAATTCAGAGGTTGATGTTATAAAATTTAAGAAAAGTATGAGCTTTGGCAAGAGGATGTATATGGTACAGCAGAGGTCAAAAGCAAATAAAGACTAATAATAATTTTGGGTGGCATACTATAAGCTAATTAAAGTCAAGTGGAGAGCCAGTCCTCTGTGGTAACAAGTGACACTGCTCTTCAGTGGACATCTGTTAAGGAACCACCCAGCCAATAATAACAAGGTGCTTCTAGACAATTTGTACTTACACTGCTGCTTAACATAAGATGGCAAGCAGTTTCATCCAGTGGAGTATAGTGCCAGAAGAAGCTGCCAGAACATAAGAAAATAAGATCCAGAATCTCAGTATTCAAGATGTTCAGATTGTAATTGAAAAGTCACTTTTTTCACCAAGCATAAAATATCTTGCAGTGAAAGGCAGTAGACATCAACAACTAGGAAACAATGTACATCCATATTATCTAAAAAAAAGATTTAAAAGGATTCATCATAAAAATGCCTTAATAGACACTGACCATTTATGAAACAAAGTATGAAAAAATAAACAGTGGCAATTTTAAAACTAAAAATACAAAAGCTGAAATAAAAACTTCAGTAGGTGGGCTCAGCAGCAGAGTGAAAAAACAGAGGAAAGGGCCAGGGATCTGCCTACAGAAAACTCACTTCAGATATAATGATATCTACAGACAAAGGAACAGGATAGAAAAAGACAAACTATACAGACATTACTTTAAAAAATGCAGGAGTAGGCTGGACGTGGTAGCACAAGCCTGTAATCCCAGCACTCAGGAGGCTAAGGAAGGAGGATCACTGTGAGCTCCAGGCTGGCCTGGGCTACAAAGTAAGTTCAAGGCCAGCCTGAACTGCATAGCGAAACCTTGTCTCAAAAAGAAAAAAATAACAAGCATTATTATATTAGTATCTGGTAAGTAAACATCTAAATAAAGAAAAGTACAGGGAAAAAAAAAGGACATTATATAATGGTAAAGGGGTAATACAGAAAGAAACATAGCAGTCCTACATTTATGTATACCATATAGTAAAGCCATAAATATGTGAAACAAAAACTGATAGGCTTGAAAGGAAGAATAGAAGACAAATTCCATAGGTATTATTGGAGATGTCAGTATTCTTACTAGTCATTATAGGACAACTAGAAAGATCAGTGGGATATAGAAGAACTCAATGTCACCATCTCCAGTAGAATTCACTTAATATCAGAAAGTCATATATTGCTACTCAGGTTAACTGTACTCCCTTTTCAAGGGTACTGTTTTTCCTTTTGAAGATTTAATGGTGATGGAGTATGTTTCAGTGAAATAAAATATATCATTTGTTCTCCAACAAAAGAAACTGCCCTAGATTTTAAATGCCTAACTTTGCAAGACTCCTTGAAATGTAACATACATTCAGGGCCATTCAAAGAAAGCAGTTCATCTCTTAATTGGTAAATCAAAAGATTATATTTGGGTTGGGGTTGTAGCATGAGCACTTTGCTATCATGTGAGGCCCTGGGTTCATCCGCAGTACACACACACACACACAAAAAAAAACCACTGTGTTTCACAAATAACCAACAAAAATATGACAAGATGTCCAACATGACTAATCATCAGAGAAATATGAACCAAAACCACAATGTGATTTCACTGCATCCCATCAAGATGGCTACTATCAAAATAAGAAAGATAAGGAGCAAGTATTAGCAAGAGTATGAATAAACTTGGAAACCTTGCTCGTGATTGGTAGTGCTATAAAATGATGTAACCACTATGAAAAACAATATGGCACTTCTTCAGAAAATCAAAAATAGAACTACCACATGATCCAGCAATCTCACTGTTGTATAAATATCAAAAACAGGGGGAAAGCAGGATCTTGAAAACATTTGCATATCCACGTTCATAACAGCACTATTCACAGTAGCTAAGAGGTGAAAACCACTCTACTGTCCATTGATGTATAAATAAGCAAAATGTGGTACTTTATGTACATATAATAGAATATTTTTCTTGGAAGGAAACCCATCATATGCTACAGTAACCTAGATGTGAACCCTGAGGTCCTGTGCTAAGTGAATAAGTTAGTCATGAAAAGACAAGTACTGTATGATTTCACAGATATGAGATTAGTGTAATGCAGAAAAACACAGAGTAGACTTGGTGGTTACCAGAGAATGAAAAGCAGGAAAAGACAGTCCATGGATTTGGAGTTTCACTTCTACAAGATGAAAAAGTTCTAGGAACCTTCTGTATAACATTTTACATTGTAAAATTTTTAAGGTGATAGATTTTATGTTGTTTTTTTTGTTGTTTTGTTTTGTTTTTGCGGCACCAGGGATCGAACTCACGACCTTGCGCTTACACTACTGAGCTGTACCCCCAGCCCCAGATTCTATGTTCTTACGGTAATTTTTTTTTTTTTTTTTTTTTTTTTTTTTTTTTTTTTTTTTTT
>NW_004955502.1:4150469-4196750 GCF_000276665.1 Chinchilla lanigera
TTTTTGGTTTTTCTCCGGTACCGGGAACCGAACTCACGACCTTGCGCTTGCCAGGCAGGCGCTTTTGCCGCTGAGCTAAATCCCCAGCCCCTCTTACCGTAATTTTTAAACATATTATCTTAGTCCAAATACATACTGTACTACCTTGACAAGCCAAGTACTAAAAAGCCCATAATGAACATGTAGAACAGCATTGCTGTTGGAAGGAGTGTTCCATGGATGTCACCTAGGCCAGTTGGGTGGAACTTTCATTTATTGAGAAGGGTTATTGAAATCTACAACCATAATTACTAATCTTTCTCCTTTCAGATCAATATGTTCAGTATATATTGAAACTCTTGTTATGCACATATGTGTTTATATCTTCTTGGAGAATTTACATAATTACATAATTTCTGTCATAATCTTTGATAATCTGTCTTTTCTATAAGTCAGTATTTTGTTCAGTTTTTATATTTGTTTTGTCTATGAACATGTATATATACCTGAAGTCATGCATTTTGTTTTAGTTTTTTCTAGTTGATGGTGAAACGGTCTGTACTTTTTATCATACACTGGAGATTTTACTACTTATCCTCATTATGTTTTCAGAAAGCTACCAGTATTATACTGTTACAATTATAAAACAAATTACTCTAAAACAAATAATATGGAAGACATGAATTTATTTATTTTGTTTTGTTTTGTTTTGTTTTTCTCCAGTACCAGGAATCAAACTCATGACCCTGCAGTTGTCAGGCAAGCGCTGTGCCGCTGAGCTAAATCCCCAGCCCCAGCATGAATTTTTATATAGTCCATTTTTTTAAAATCACAATTATTGTTTTTATTTGAATTATTGCTGTACTTACTCAAATTCACTCTTACAAAGTAGCCATTATAGTTTGAGTTCCACAAGTAATATAGTTCTTGTTTTTTATGGTATTACCCGGACTTAAAGCTAGCTCATTATATACTCTGTTCTTCATGTATTATTGTAGAAATCAACAGTTTATTCAGGCAGTGTCCTGGGCTGAAGGTAATGTGGTAATTATCATTGTCAAAAATACAAAGTAAATTTTGTCAAGAACTTCTTTCATTTGTTGTTTTTTGTTGTTGCTGTTGTTTTGTTTTGTTTTTTCTTCTGGTACCAGAAATCAAACTCACGATCTTGCGCTTGCCAGGCAGGCACTTTGCCACTGAGCTAAATCCCCAGCCCGGGAACTTCTTTCATTTGTAAGGAATAGAGATTGATAGTAGCCAAATATTTCATAACTGCTGAACTGTTTCGAATATAAAGTGAACTGTTACAACCATTATATTGGAATTATTTTTGCTTAAAATAGATACTTGGTGCTTGAAAAACTGAAGAAAGAAGAAGCTGACAGAATTCATATATTCAGTTCTTTTTTCTACAAACGCCTTAATCAGAGAGAGAGGAGAAATCATGAAACAACTAATCTGTCGTAAGTCAGACCCAGAAAATATTTAACAGATGTAAAGCCCATTCAAGATTTAGTAAAACAATCACTTAACAGTCATCCTTTAGTATCCATGGGCAATGGTCGATGGGTTCCATATTTTCTCTACCCACATATAAGTAACCCAGATTTGTAGATGCTCAATTCCTAGATACAAAATGGCATAACCTATGCACATATTTTGCATGCCTTAAATCATCTCTAGTTACACAGAATACAATGTAAATACCATTAAATAGTTCTTACATTGTGTTCTTCAAGAGTAATAACAAAGAAAATAATCTGTACATATTCAGTACAGATGGCAGTGTTTTCCCCCCAAGTATTTTCTTTTTTTTTTTTTTTTTTTTGTTTTGTTTTTCTCCGGTACCAGGAACCGAACTCACGACCTTGTGCTTGCTAGGCAGGCGCTTTTGCCGCTGAGCTAAATCCCCAGCCCCCTCCCCAAGTATTTTCTATCTTCAGTTGAGTTCATGGATGTGGCCTAAGGAAGGGCCAACAGTATTTGAAAGAAAACACAGATCTCTTTGATTAACTTGCTTCTGTTTATTTTAAAAGCCAGGAAGGGAACATACCAAGCTAATCAGGTTAATTTTCAGTTTTGATGGATTCATGTTCCACTGCCTTAAAATAATCTTTACTACTTTTAGGATATAATTGAAGAAAAACTGCATTTATATAAGGCAACTTCATTCAGTTCTTTCTTTTTTTTTCTTTTTTGCTAAATTAGTATAATTCATAATATTCTAATATCTCCAGAATACCTGGAATGTATTATATTTAGGATAGAACAGTGTTTTCCAACAATGATTTTTGTTTAGAAATTACTTACAGAAACCTATGAATCTGTACTTTTTTTTTTTTTTTTTTTGGTAGTCTTTTTGAGATAGGGTCTTGCTATACATTTCAGGCTGGCTTTGAGCTCACTTTGTAGCCCAGGCTGGTCTCAAACTCACAACAATCTTCCTCCCTCAGCCTTCCCGAATGCTGGAATTACAGGCATGTGCCACCATGTTCAGCCTGAATCTGTACTTTTAATAAGCTCTTTTAATCTTAATAAGATTATTCTTGCACAAGTTCAGGAAATAGTGTGCTGCATGTCACACAGTACCTCTCTGTACAGTAAAAGAATCTAGCTGTAACACTTGCTGGTGATTGGTCAAATACACACAATAGTTGATACATTTTCTTACGAGTAGCATTAAATGTTTTGAATTGATGGTTGCTGTGCATGATATAAGTAGTATTTTCTATTATTTTAGCAGTTTCTAACTTTGTATCTTTCACTTGTTGGTAATTACTGATTTTTGACCAGTGCTCATAATTACCCTGTTTCACCTACCATCAGATAATTTTTACTTTTCCTGGTCTCCTCTCCTTAATTAGTATAAGTCATGGTCTGATACACCTCTCAGTATACTGCTAGTACCAATTCTGCAGTAATTAAAAAAAATAATGGAGAAGTCCAGACAAGAAAAACCCTGGAATCCCTAGGGAATGTAGTAGCAACTAACTAGCTCCCCTCCAGATTCAGTGATGGGCATTTCTGTGCCTTCCTAGTTTCATCTGAAATGCTCTTGGGTTTTTTTTCACCTTGTTAAACCATCTAGTACAGCCATTTGAGCTTTTGTATCTGAGTCTTTATAGTTTACAAGTCAGTGCCTGTAAGCTGAAACAATAAAGACATTTCAGAAGCTTATAATTTATCTCTTTCTTAACAGGATTCAACAAAAACGGCATGGGAGAGTGAAAACATGGACCCGGCATGTAGATATTTTTGAGAAGGATTTTATTTTTGTACCCCTTAATGAAGCGTGAGTAAGAATGTAAATGTGATGGTTTTTTTAAAAATGTGTTTATGAGGTGAAACATTCACTTTAAAATGCCTTTTTGAAATTTCTATGTAGTGAATATGACCGTTTTATGAAAATGAATGCAGTTTTCTAGTGAACCATGTAAGGTTCTTAACTTTGCATTCAGAAAATCAGATACCTTCCTAATTTCATTTTTTTAAGTTAGTGTGGGATAAAATCATTAACAGGGGAAAGACACAGGCACATGCCTAAAATCCCAGCTACTCAGAAGGCTGAGGCAGAAAGATGTGTGTAGCAGGGGTGTCAAACAAAACAATAGTGATGCTTGTGGTCTAGAAAATTTTCTGTAGGAAAGGTTATTTTGCTCAAAAATGATTTAGTGACAGAAAATTTTGATTGATTGATTGATTCTTTTGTTGTTTTTTGAAATAAGGTCTCACTATGTGGGCCAGGCTGGCCTTGAACTTGTGGCAGTCCTCCTGCCTTAGCCTCATGGGTACTGGGATTATAGGCATGTGCCACCACACCCATCTGAATATTTAGTTTAAAACATTCTTTTTTCATGTAACAAACAAAAAAAGAGAAGTGTGGTTGGATTTGTGCTATTAGCTGAAATTGAAAGCCATGCTGACTACTTAAAAGCCATTTTTTAAGTAAATGGAGATGCTTAAATACTTCTTATTACTCCCTCCTAGGACTACAAATATTGATGTGGGAAGGATGGAATTACACAGTTCAGTCTTAAAAGCCTTTTGTATTTTATTTTTTCATTTTCCCATGTCCTCCAACCAAAGACCACTGAGAATACACCTACAGTTGGATGCCTTGGGTTTATTACTTTCATTAAGGCACACCACACACCATGGGCAACTATGCAGTTTCAGTAAAAGGGTGATTTAGGAGAGAGTCTGTGGTAGCAGTGATCTACTTGGGTAAAGAAGTAGCATCCAGCCACTGAGGCAGGATGATCAGAAGTTTAAAATTAGCCTGGAGAACTTGTCAAACTCAGCCTGTCATATCTGTGTGGTAGCACACACCTGTAATCCCAGCACTTTCGAGGCTGAGGCAGGAGAATCACTGTGAGTTCGAGGCCAGCCTGGGCTACTAAACGAGCTTAAGACCAGTCTGCACTGCATGGCTAAACCCTGTCTCAAAAGACAAAAAGAAAAAAGACCTTGTTTATGTGACCATGTTTAACAAGCCTAGCTGTGCCAGGCTACCTTTTTTGTGAGGTAGGTAGTTCAAGGTGGCCTTCAACTCACTGTGTAGCTCAGGCTGGCCTCAAACTCACAGTGATCCTCCTTCAAAGCCTCCTAGTGCTGGGATTACAGTTGTGCATTACTGTGCCTGGCAAGGCTGCCTTCTGAATGAGCTCCCCTCCCCTATGAAATAAGTTCACAGTGTATTATGGTCAGATAATTTGTTTGAACTCTGTCTTAGTGGCATATGCCTGTAGTCCCAGCTACTGGCAAGGATAAGACAGAAGGATGTGTGCAGTCCAGGACTGCAAGGCCATCTTGGTTATTGTGGGATGTTGTCCAAAGGGGGGAAAAAAAATCATGTTTTAGGGGTTAAGGGTGTAGCACAGTGGTAGAGCACTTACTCACTTATTAGCATGCACAAGGCCTTAAATCCCATCCCTAGCACTCCAAAAAATAAAGAAATAAAAATCAGGAGACCTGGGTTCTTCACTTAATCCAGTCAAAGATAAATAACCTAGGTCAAAACAGTAGTAGTAGCTATAAAGCATAACATCCCCAAGCTATATATTTTTAAATCATAGTATTATAGTAAAATTTAAAACTGAAATTTAATTTCTTCATTCCCCCCAAAATAAGGTTTCCTGAAGTGTATTTGTTATATAAAGTAACGTTTGAGCTGCCTACTAGATGAAAGGGAAGAAAGCTGTTTTGTGAGGAAAGAATTAACAGAAATTCAAACAAATGTAATTTGAGGTACACACAATCTAGGGATAGAGAGGCACATGTCTCTTAGTGGTTATACATATGGATAGAGGCAACCAGTGATTCTTGTTTTCTTGGTGGGAGAAGAACAGTAACGTGAGTCCAAGAAAGGATCTGCTACAGGGGTACACCATTTGTAGATGAGAAGTTAGCCAACAAATCATGAGGTCTTGGTTTGCTTTTTAAATAGGTAAAGTCAAAAATATTTATATGCACTAATTTGACTGGATAGGCTGGCATGTATTTATTATGTATTTTATTTTCTGAAGATACTGATTTTTAATTTATAAAGTGTTTATTAGAAACTATCACAGTTACTGCCAAGGAACACATATTTGATATTTGGATTTAATCCATCATAAGTGATATTGCCTACTGTAGCATCTTCTATTATTGACTTAAGCTTAACACAGCTGCTATTAGAATGGTTCATAAAAGCAAAACTCTTGTTATTTAGCATTGGAAGTGACCGTCTGATTCAGCTTTCTCCATTCAACCAGGAAAAAAAATTGGACTTTTCCTGTTTTTTTAAGTGAGGCAGCAAAAATTTTATAGCTTATCCCTGGTGGCATTCTTAAGAAATTTTAAAGCTGGTTGTGGTGGGGCATACCAGTAATCCCAGCACTCTAGCACACTGAGTCAGGAGGATCACAAAGTCCAGCCCAGCCTGGAAGATTTGCTTAGCAAGACCCGTTTTAAAATGCAAAAGAGGGATGAGAATACAGTTCAGTACCAAGACCCTAGGTTCAATCCCCAATATTGCCCCCCCCCAAAAAAGGAAATTTTAAAAACATTCTGAGGCAGCTACATGTTGAGAATGACTGTATTGTGACATATTTTATCAGTTTTTAAAATAATTTTTCCATGTTTCTCAAATTGAGATGTGACTTCGTAGGCTGTGTCTCAAAGCTGATGAAATGAGGAAATTGGTGTGTTCTTTCTACTACCCCAGCCTGACCTAAGTCCATTGTATACTGAGAATTAATAATTAAGAACAAGAGAGAAGCATCATCCACCTGGCCTTTTAATACTGAGGATAAAACCTATCTGCATGACCTTTGTACTACTAAGTGCTGTCTGATAGAGACAGCTCTATTTCTTAGTACTACAGTAGCTTGTGGGTATTCTAACACTTTGTAAAAAAGAGAATATGGAATAACTTTATATCTGCCAATATGTTTATTTTTTTTCTTTTAGCAGTTATTTGTTAAACCTACCACATGACAGATACTGTGCTTGGCTAATAAGCTGACATTCATAGCCTGTCCACTGTATCTTTCACCTAACTCTATGCCTAGTAAATAATAGGTCCTCAAAAGTTTTGTTAGGTCAATAAATTTTAGTTAAGACTGTGCAACTTCTTACTTGTGGCCCATACTTTATGTTTTAAGCTGTATGTGTGTTATGATTTTAAAATAGTGTCTTTCGTAAAGAAAAAAATTCATAACACAGTAAAGACGAAAAGTAAACAAAGATTTATGAAGATATAAATTAAGATATGAAGGTATCAAGGATGGTACAAAAATAAAGGAGGTGACTGATTTTTATAAGAATTGTCAGGGAAAACATGTAAGTAATATTAAAGGCTTAAATGGCACTCCAGCATTTCCAAGAGCTAGAAGTAAGGAATTTGTATATGAACATGTATGAGAGCTCAAGATAAGAAAAACCTTGATAAGAAAGAGGAAGCGAGTCATTGTAGCTTGAGTAGAAAGCAGATAGAGAGGCTTGAGACAAATGGGTAGAGACTAGATTATTTAGAAGTGGTAGAACCTAATCAGTAATTCTAAGAGAAATAGGAAATGATTCAGTTTTCATATATTTTCTAATATAATATTTGATACATATAAAATCTATATTAACAAAATTTTATATTTAGAATAATATATGGCACCAGCTAGTACTAGCTCAGAACCTAAAATATTTTGGGTAATGTGTATATACTTACGAGTTTTCCCCTGTCCTAACCTCCCATCTATTTCCCACAAGTTATAAACTTAGGTGAATTTATTTCTTGCCTTTTGAAAACAGCTTTTTAAAAACATCATATATGAGCCAGGTGTGGTGGTACACACCTGTAACCCTAGTACTCGGGAGGCTGAAGCAGGAGGATCACTATGAGTTCAAGAGTAGCCTAAAATACACAGTGAGACCCTGTCTCAGGAATGGGAAAAAAAAAAGTCTTTTATATAGGATGTTTAAATAATTATTTGATTTTGCATATACCACTTACTGTCGGTTTCCAAGATTCATTCTGGGCATTTCATACCATTTAACTTTGTGAATATGCGCCAGTTAAGTTTTATTTGTTTACTAGGGGTAATTAAGTATATTAGCTTTGTCGTATTCCATAGTAAATTATCACAATTATTAGTTGTTTAAAACAGCATCCACTTATTTTCTTACAGTAGATCAGAAGTCTGGGCAGGGTATGATTGGATTCCCTGCTCAGGAGTCAGCAATACTGAAATATATGTGTTGACTAGCTGCATTTTCACTTGGAGGAGTCCTCCTTCAAGCTTGTTCAGGTTGTTAGCAGAACGCATTCCTTGTGATTGTAGGATTTAGGGCTTTATTTTCTTGGTGGTCGTCAGTTCCTAGTGGTCACTGTCAGATACTAGCCATGTGGCTCTTTTACAGTATATAGTATTACAGTATTGAAGTTTGCGTCTTCAAAATCAGCCGGTACATTTCTACACTTAAAAGTCAGTTTCTTTCTCCCTCCCTTTCTCTCTTCCTCCCTTTCCCCTCAACCCTTGCCCTATCACTGAGCTACATCCCCAGCCCATTCCTTTTTTTTTCTTGTTTATACTTTTGCAATATGTGTACAGTGCATTCAACATGAGGGAATTGGTATATATACACATTCCACCTTGAATCTTCTTTTTTTATTTTAGAGAGAGTAGTAAATGAGATAAAAAAAAAAAAAAAAGCAATAGCAGCATAACAACATCACAAACATAAATGAAGCAAAGCAAGAACATTAAAAGTGTTACAGGGTTTCAAGACAAAATGATAAGAATTAACAGTGGTTGTTATATTACATATTGTTGTCTTCAACTATGTTGCTTAGATTACCAGATATAAGAATGGAAGATTGATCAAACCATTAAAGAGAATAAAAAAATAAGTGTTAGATAAAACATTAGAGATAATACAGAGTTTCATTAGACAAGATGGTAGGAATTCACCATGGTTGTTCTATTGTATATTGTTGTCTTCAAATCAGTTGCTCAGATTACCAGATATATGCTTGCAAGATTGGTCAGAACATAAAAAACTTTAAGCATTAACTATTCCATTCAATACCATCAGACCTCAGCAGTACAGTTATCCCAGCCATTCATATATATATATTGCCTTCTTTCTTTTTTCTTCTTTCCCTCATCCCAGTCATTCCTTTCTTTGAGCAATTTCTTTCCCTTTCCTACCATCTATTGTACATTTTGAGTTTTACCTATTCTTTCAGGTTCCTACACAGGGGGACAATATGATGTTTACACATGTGGGTCTGATTTATTTCATTTATGAGTATGGTCTCCGGTTGCATCCATTTACCTACAGAAACCTCAAGTTTATTCCATCTTGAATCTTTTTCTAAATGCCCTTCCCGACCTTCAGAGAATCACCTCTTGGATTCATTGATCCTTTGTAGTATTTTTTAGTTCCAATTTTACTAATTTCCACTATAATTTTATATCTTTACTTTTTTAGTTCCACATTGAGTCTTTTTTCCTCTAGGATTTTGAGGTGCATCGCTTGGATATTTGGGATTGCTCTGTTCTTTTTATATTTGTAATTATAGCTATAACTTTCCCTCTTAGAACTGCTGTCCTTGTGTCCCATATTTTTTGGTATGTTGTGCTTCCATTGCCATTTGATTCTAGGAACTTCTCATTTCTTCCTCATTACTTCTGTGATCCAATCTCCATGTGTTTGTGTCATTTCTGTGATCTCTTTTGTTATTTATTTCTAGTTTCATTTTGCTATGATCCAGTGACACACAGGGGTTCTTCTGTATTTAAGCATGCTATATGGTCTACTTTGGAAAAAGTTCTGTATGCTGTTGAGAAATGTGTATTTTGTTATTGTTGAATGAAACATTCTGTAGATACCCGTTAAGTCCATTTATTCACTGGTGTGGTTTAACTTAACATTTCTTTGTTGATATTTTTGTCTGGTTGACCTAATAGTGAGAGTGAGGTATTGAAGTCCCTGCAATGAATGTATTGGTGTCTGTCATTTTATGTCCAGTAGTTTTGCTTTCATGCAGTTGGGTGTACTGACCTAAGTGCATTGTATACGTAAGAGTTGTTATCTTTTCCTGTTGAATTGTTCCCTGTACCAGTTTGCAGTGGCCGGCCATCTTTTTCTTTTTTAATCAGTTTTGGTTTGAAGTCTCTTGTGTCCGAAAATAAGATAGCTACTTCTGTGTGTCTGTCTAGGGTTCCCTTAAGTACTTTCTGCAGTGCCGGATTGTTATGGCTTCTGTTTAGATGTCTCCCTAAAGCCTCATAAAGTTAGAGGTGGGGTTTTTTCAGAAATGGCTAGTCTAGAGTATGTTATACCGGAATTGATTCATGGTGCAATGCTAGAGTCCAGGGCACTAGCATTAAGGGTGTGAGTGTTACTTGCCCTGAGTAGCCTGAATAAGATAAAGGAGGCAGAAGGACGCTGTTAAGGTTTCTTGCTTTTTTGCTTTTGCTGCCTTCTGCTTGCCAAGAATTGGTTCTCTGTGTAACCCCTCTGCCATGCTAATCCTGCCTTAGAGCCAGCCGATAGTGGACAAACAGTGAGCTAAGTAAATAAACCTTTTCTCCTTTAACTTGGGGCATCGGGTATTTTGTCAGCAATAAGAAAAATAACTAAGACAGTGATGATGTATTTTAGGTTTTCTTTGTTGTGGAAAGTGTCTCTCTAGATTTTTGAAGGCTAGTTTCTCAGGATATAAAAGTCTGGGTTGACAACTGTTTCATTTTAGGGCTTGAGAAACAAGGTTTGTGCCGAGAAATCAGTCTATTATTCTGATAGACTTGCTTTGATGGGTTACTCTCTGTTTTTTAACAGCTTTTAGTTTTTTGTAATTTGTTGAATTTGTGGGATTTTGATTATGATGTGTCTTAGAGATGTTCTTTTCTGGTTGTGATTCTTTAGGGTTCTGTAAGACTCTTATACTTGGATATTGAATTGGTGAGGTACCAGGAATCGAACTCAGGACGTCACACTTGCCAGGCAGGTGCTGCACTGCTAAGCTAGATCCCCAGCCCTGGATATTGAATTCTTTCTGATTTGGAACATTTCCTGGTCTGATTTCAGTGAATACATTCTTATTCGTTTAAGTCATCTAATTTTTCCATTACTCCTATAATTCTCAGAGGGGTGTTGTTTGGTTTTTTTTAGTTATCTGGTGGCAATTGGATCAGGCTTTGCATATTGTCTTGTAGTTTTTAGCACATCATTTGTATGATCCACTATATCCACCTTCTCCATTGCTGATACACCATCATTTTATTGGTCAAATCTACCACCCATGCTTTCTGTGGAAGTTTTCCTGTGTTGTATTTCTGTGTGCTTCCTTTTCATAAGGAATTTCTAAATCTTTACCATACTGCTCATTCATATTTGTATGGTTTTGTTTAACTGGATTAGCATATGTTTCCTCAAGCTAGTTGCACATTTTATTTATAAAATCCTCTACCTGTTTAATAAAATCTTTAAGCTTACTCAATATCTTGTGAATTTACTTATGTTTCTTCATTGAGCTTTTCAAACATCTTGAGCATTTTGTTTCCAAGTTCTTTGTAATTTCGTTCATTTCAATGTACATTGGGGGAGTTAGGGGTTTTAGAAGGTATCTGTTGCCTTTTAATATTTGTGTCATTTTTGTGGTGCAGATTGAAGATCAGTTAGGGTAGAAACTCTGTCACTACTGTGGAGGTATCTTTTTGTTGTTGTTTTTTTCAGTACCGGGTGTGGAGGTATCTTTAGTTAAAATGTCCCTCTGTAATATGTGCTTGTGTTTATGTTTTGGTGTTTGCATCCCTCTCCAGTCTATTCAGTGTTACACTTGAGGGTCTCTTCATATCCAACTTTTTTCAGGGGGCTTCAGCCTCAGCACCACAGAGTCATGTTGATAATACAAAGACAGACCAAATATTGCCACACTGTAAAAACCAATTAATAGCAATAGCTATTGTACCACTGGTAATAGTGGAGAAATCCATAGATACTGGCGTACATAAGAACCAATAAGAGCTACCACTGTACCACTCATAATAATAGAGAAAAAATCTACAATAATAATATAGACCCAAAGGCACACCAAATATTGACATATAGTAGCTACTAAATGTGACAGCTATACCACCATTAACAACAGAACAGTGTTCAGCATAGTAGCATAGACTCAACTAAATATCTAAAAATTAGTAAGGTTGCTAGTGATACAAAAATGGAGGGGTCACCAGGCGTGGTGCCTGCCTGTGATCGCGGCATTTAGGAGCCTGAGGCAGGAGGATAGTCATGAGTTTGAGGCCAGCTTGGGCTACACAGTGAGACCCTGTCTCAAAAACAAAACGAAAGTGGAGAGGTGGAGGAAAGGAAAAATGAAAAGTAAAATTTGAAAAAGAATAGGAAGAGGAGAGAAAAGTGAGATAAAGAATCCAGTTAAAGAATCAAAGACTTAACTGGGATGGGAGAAAGGAGAAAAGGAAGGGAAAAGCAAAAATGATAGAAGTAGGTAAACAAGATAGTTATACTACTAATTTCTCTTAGTTCATTGAAAAGAAAGGTTTGTGCTAATATTGTTTGGAAAATTAAATGCCTATATCTTGTACTCTCAGTAACTAAATGAAAGATAAAATGCATAATGTATTAACCATAGTTACCCTCTTATTGTTTTGAAATTTGGGGAGGGTTTTCTCTTTTAAAAAATAAATAAATAAGTAAATAAAAATAAAAGACGTAATAGAAGTAAGTAAAAGTAAAAAGTAAAAAAGAAGAAAAGAAGGAGTTAACCAGTCAGTCACTGTGGTAGAGTGACCTTAGAAACTCTTCAAGTGTAGTTCTGTCCTGGGAGTAAGTAGTTCAGTCTTAAAACATTAACTTCCTACAAAAATGGCTCCTGATCAAACACTTCCAAATATGGCAGGCGCTGCAGTGAATTTCTTTTTATCTCCTCCCCAGGAGCTAGGATTTCTTCCAGAACACTTCCTTCCTTCCTTTTCCTTTCCTGTTTCTCAGATTTCTAGTTTTTCTGTCAGCCCTTTCTTGATTTCTGGAGCTTTTCCTTCTCACTGATTTGTTTCGCAGGTGTCTCAATTGCAGGTCCTGGAAAGGCTGTGAAATGCTGCCTGCTCACCTCTTTCACTAATAATAAAAACAGACATTAAAGGGCTGGGGATTTAGCTCAGCGGCAAAAGCGCCTGCCTGGCAAGCGCAAGGTCGTGAGTTCGGTTCCCGGTACCGCAGAAAAACCAAAAAAAAAAAACTTCTAACATATTAAAACAGACATTAAAGTAAAAATAATAATAATAATAGCAAAAACAAAGTTTTACAGATTTGTTTTCAAAGTGAATGAAGGCAATATAATTCTAACAAAAATTTATTTTTAAAAAAGTACTGTATTCTGTTAATCAGTGATTGTATAAAGAAGTTAGAACAAATATAAATAATTTGAGAATTGGGAGAAATAGAGCATCATTAGTAAATTTGTTCACAAAAGCTTTAGAGAAACTATTTCAACTGATATGTATTGCCAGTTACGATTACCTTTCCTAATGTATTTAGTAGTTTTGTTTGTTTGTTACAGTGCACACTGGTTTTTGGCTGTTGTTTGTTTCCCTGGTTTAGAAAAACCAAAGTATGAACCTAATCCTCATTACCATGAAAATGCAGTCATACAAAAAAATTCAACTGTAGAAGACAGTTGTAGTTCTTCTTCCAATGAAATGGACAGTTGTTCACAGAATTCTTCTGCCAAGCCTGTCATTAAGAAGGTGCTAACCAAAAAGCATTGCCTAGCTGTAACTGATTCAAGCAGTGGACAAGAAGAAAGCGATCCTTGTGATCGGAGAAGCATATGCACTGTGAAGAAAATAAATGATATTGCAAGCGAAAATGAAGAGTCGAATAAAGGAGAATCTTCATGCCAGAAAGTTGTCGATAGGACTAAAAGTGAGAATGGCCTACAGGATGAATGTTTCAATTCTGTACATCACCCAGGTATGTACTATGTGTTCTGAAGGAAAAGAATAATTCAGAATTAGAACTTTTTAAAGATTGCACAGTTTTGTTTTGAGGTTGAGTTTATTGAGGTATAATTTACTTAGAGTAACATTCACTCATGAGTATAGCTTGAGTTTTCATAGTCATGTAGTGACTACCACAAGAGTTTCAAACCTTTCTATCACTCCAAAAAGCTTCTTTACCCCTTTTGTAGTCAGTCTTCTCCTTATCCCTTGGAGTGAAAATTTGAAACTATAGTGCAGGTTGAACATTCCTACTCTGAAATCTGAAAGAGTTCAAAATCTGAAACTTGTTTAGCCACCAACATTACACAATCAGAAAATTCCACACCTGACTTCACGTGACAGATTCCAGTCAAAATGCATACACAATAAAAATGTAAGCAATTACCTTCAGGCTGTGTATATGAGGTGAATGTGAAACAGACGAATTTTTATTTAGGTTTAGACCCAACGCCTCATATATTTTAAAATATTCTCATATATATTTAAATATTCTGAAAACAATTCTGGTTGCAAACATTTCAGATAGAGGATAGTCACCATGTACATGGTTTACATTTTCTATTTATAAGAACTTAGATTTATCTCTGTATTCATAATAAACAGCATTTGCATGGTCTTAGATCCGTAAAGCAAATAAGTTTCAGTCTTCTCAGAATACAGATTGGTAAAGTAAGTACAAGTGACCAGAAGCAGAAGTTAATCCTTTCTCCTCTAAGCAATTAAAGCTGTCTTTCACTGTTCTCAGTACAATGAGGGACACCACTCTAATTTCTGGGTTTTTTTTATTCTCTATCTCTAATAAACTGATTTTCCTTGAATCAGTTTCATATTTCTAGCTACTGTTACAGAAATACAAATTTCTTTTGAGATTCTTAAATTTGATATCATCAGTGGTATAATTTTTTTCTGCAAACCACAAATAAAATAGTTTACTCCATACCTTGATTTGAGCTTTACATAATGTGTCATGTATCAAAAGTGACAGGATACTCCATAAATATGTACAAAGTTTGGGGAGGCGGTGTCTGTTTTGCAGTGCTGGGGATGGAGCCCAGAGCCTTATGTGTGTTAGGTAAGTGCTTCTACCAGTGAACTATATTCTCAGCCCCCAGAATATGTACAAATATTATGTGTCAGTTAACAAGTATTTTTAAGTCTACTTCTTAAAACTATTAACATACTATATAGTATGTGGCTTATGCAAACTTGATAAGCACTTAACACATTTTTTATATATGTGCTGCCAAAGTGAGCACAACAAATTTTCTGTGGGTGAGAAGAATTGGTATAGACCATAGAAAAAACAATGTGGTTTCAGAAAGAACCTATTTAAGATTATGAATACTGAACATATTTTGGTACTACTCCCAGCTTATGTGATTTTACTCAGTCAGAAAACTTCTGCTGTTACAAGATTATTTGGGTTTGTTAGCTATACTAAGTTGTATAAAGGTATAATTAGCCCTAGAGTAATGATCTTTCGAGAGACATGAGGTAGTAGAGTGAAGTGTTAGTGGAAAAAGTTCATCAAAGGTCACACAAATAAATACTTTTCTGGCTCATTTTCCAGTCTATTTCATTAGGTAGGAAATAGAATACAGGCATGCAAAGTAGGTAATCAGTCAAATATTTGTCTATAATTTTTTTCAAGTTTAGTATTTTAATACTTGAATAGAAAAAAAAATAATCATTTGTATAAACTCTCCAGAACAAGGAAATCTATAGAGTAGATCAGTGACTGCTTAGGTCTTCTAGGGGCCAAGGAAAGGAGGTGGATGGGAATTTGGAAGGAAACAAGTGATGCTAAAGGGTATGAAGTTTATTCTTTTTGAAGTTTAAAAATAGATTGTGGGAGCAGGTATGGTGGTGCACACCTGTAATCCCAGCACTTGGGAGGCTGAGACGGGAGGATTGCTGCAAGTTCGAGGCTAGCTTGGACTGCAAAGTGAGTTCAAGGCCAGCCTGAACTGCATAGCAAAACCCTCTCTCAAAAAGACAAACAAACAAAAAGGCCAGGGATATAACTTCGCAGTGCAACACCTGCCTAGGAGGCACAAGGTCCTGAGTTCAATTTCCGGTACATCCTCCCCCCTCCAAATAAAGTAGATGTGGGGTCCAGGCATGGTGGTACACAGCTGTAATCCTAGCACTTGGGAGGCTGAGGCAAGAGGATCACTGAGAGTTTGAGGCCAGCCTGGGCTATGTAGTGAGTTCAAGGCCAATCTGAACTACATAGTGAGACCCTGTCTGAAAAAAATAAAATAAAATAAATTGTGGGGGATGAGGGTATAGCTCAGTGATAGAACACTTGCCTAGCATGTGTGAGGCTCTAGGTTCCATTGTCAGCTCTGAAAAAAAAAATGGTTGCAATGATAGTTGTAAACATATGTGAATATACAGTTGTCCCTTAGAGGACTGATTTCAGAGTCTCCGTCCTCTCAGATACCAGAACCCATGGGTGCTCAAGGTCCATATAAAAAAATGGCATAACACTTGTATATAAGCTGTGTACATCCTCCCATGTACTAAAGCATCTGTGGATTACTTGTATTTATTAGCTGATATAGTGTAAACGTTATGTGTGTAACTGTTACACTATATTATTCATGGAGTAATTAATGACAAACCTCTCTACACACTCAGTACAAATTTTCTTCAAATATTTTTGATATTTTTCTTGAATCCATAGGCACAGAACTTGTACATACAGAGGGTTGACTTATTCAAACCAGCATATTGTGCACTCCGAATGAGAAAATGTCAGGTGAATTGTGTTTCAGCACTACTGTTAACAAAATAAAACTGGAGACATAGTTGAGTGGTAGAGAGTAAGGCCCTAGGTTTGATCTTCAGCATCCAAAAGAAAAAGGCTTCCTTTGAGTAATATTCTTAAACCCTTTAATGTGAATTCAGATAAGAAGTAAAATGTATGACCTAAAGCAAGGGGACAAAGCTTTGGGCTTTCCATACAGAAATTGTAGCAATAACTAGTGCCCTCTTGTATAAAGTAATGTTTTGGTTGAGTAAATAGCTTATTAAATCTGAGGAAATAGCCTCAAAACCTGTAGTGGCAACCAAAGTAAAAAATAACTTGCTTTATATGCAGTTTGTCTCACTAATATCTGTTTATCCCATTTATTGTTCTTTTTATCATAGTTTGTGCATTTGTTTTTGTGTTTAGTATGTCCTGATTATTTTTTCATTGCTGGGACGAAGCACGCAACAGGCACAAGTTACAGGAGGGAAGATTTATTTTAGCTCAGTTTGTAGAAGTTTTAGTCCGTAATCAGCTGGCTCCAAGTCAGGTTGGCATTGCAGTTCATGGCGTGGCAGACAGAAGGCAGCAGCAAGCCTCCCTTTTTATTGCATCCAGTCTACAAGTCTTTGGGGTAGTACCATCCGTGCCCAGGGTGGATTTTCCCACTAGCCACACCCAGAACTTTGCTAAGCCAATCAGTGGACTAATTTAGTTATCATACACCCTTCATGCATATTCACACACTGTAGATCCAGCCATCTTTGAAAAGCCCCATCTGTAAGACTGAGACTTTGGGGGCCATCTAGATAAAAAGCCATGACAGTATGTGTTTAACTGTATCAATTATGACTTCCTGAAACGAACATTGTATGTGGAATAGTATGGATACTTTTCTATTCTTCAATCACTGTACTGTAAAGTGGGTCTGTGCATTTTTCAGTGAGCCTCCTTTACTAGATTTCAAAGGGATCAATGACCCAAAATACCTTAACTGAGAGTGTGCTTTCTACATGTGCTTTTACCACCTCAGAGAGGATCACTAGGCAAGTCCGTCCTGAATATGATGATGGCATGTTAAAGTTAGGATGAAAGTTTGTGATGTTTTGTGACATGATAACTCTAGAATTAACTTCTGTTTGATCTGGTAATCAACAGGATTTCAATGATGTATTTTAAGCACTTTTAACGTAACCTTAACTGTCAAGCATGTATAATTACAGACCCTGACTACTAGTATAGATAGGTAACATGCTAGATAGCACTGATGACAAACATTTTAATGAGGCAAGTGCCCAAACTGCAACCCACTTGCAGTGCCAACACTGCAATTAAACCTGAATACTGAAGTTTTAATTTTAAGAAACAAATCATACATTAAGATCTTTTGAAAGAAAAATAACAGGTGTATCGTAAGTTTGCCACCACTGCTCTATAGTAAATAAATGCAGTGATATCCCACAGATTAGATTTTCAGGTCAGCCATAAGAAAATAATAATGGTTGGGTTTTGGGCACCTTAGGGAATGATTTACTTGCTAGGGTGTGTAAAAAAAATGTGTCTTTTTAAACTTCAGAATCACACTCAGCATCTTCAGAGCTTCTCACTCCATGAGAAACTGAAGAACTGACACTAAGAGAACAAATGATTAAGTTGTCACCTTTCCATTTACTCCAGGCCATTTGTTTCTTCAGGGAAATAATGGGGAGAATTGACTGTATCCTTTAAATTGTTGTTCTGTTGTTTTTGAAGTACACAGATAGTTTAGTTGGTACAAGATAGACAGTTATATAACCACTTTCTGTGAATAGGAGGGATTTACTGCTAGAAATACATCATTATAATTGACATTCTTTTTTTAACTTTAAAAAAAAAGGAAAACATTAACAGGCATCCATTTACAAAATAGTATAAGAACAATACAAACAATACAGATAAAGTGGTAGGAAATTAACAATGGTTGTTGTACTACGTATTGATATCTTCAAAGTGGTTTCTCAGGAAAACAAAGAGACATGCAAGATTGATCAAATAAATAATCATTAATGTAACTGACTAATTCTTAATTGAGGATTTTGATAGGTTTTATTGAAATATAGACATCTTGAGAATTTTATATAGAGAAACATTTTGACTTTAAAAAACATAAAAATAGATTTTTGAAAAAGAAATTGAAGAAGTTATTACTTGTATTAAAAGATTTACCATTATGCTTGATTAGTTTTTTTAAATAGTATGTTTCTGATAGCAGCATTTGAATATATACCTGTTCTAGGACTGTACTTTATTTTTCTTCCATCTCATCTCCTTTATATTAATATTCTTAACCGCTTATAACTTAATGAGTTATATCAAAACATTTATCTAAAATACCTAAAAAGCACAAGTTTTAAGATTCTGATATGGTAAGCTCTGTATTAAACAGTATTGATATATTAATAGTTCACTGCTTTGTTGTAAATCTTACATTTCCTTAAAATATTTTACATAATAAGCTTCTTTCAGCAAAAGAATTGATTTTTAACCATTTAAAGTCTTGAAATAGGCCTTTAAAAGTATGCACTTCATCCTTTTCCTGTGAGTGAGTTACTTTTATACTACCAGCAACTGCAAGTGCCTTGTGTGCTTTTATGTAATTGAAAAGTATGAATATAAACAAGCATGAAAGAAAAATACACAAGACTTACAGGAACTCAATTACAAATACCAGTCAATGATTATGTTGATACTAATTATGTAATGAATGATTATATAATGATACTAATACAGTGTTATCCCTTTTGTATTTTTCTTTTAATTATCCAAAAGCAAAGTTATTTTCTTACTTTTAATCCCTTTTACCCTTTATAATTTTCCATGTTTTCACAGTTTTAAAAGTTGTACCTTATTTCATATTCTGCAATTTACTGCTTGTATTACTAAACATTTATATTATTTTCAGACTGTTGTAGCCTTCATTATGAGTTAGATACCTGGCATATCTAGCACACAAATGCTTATCTACTTATATATACATGTAGTTAAGTATACATATATTTAATCATATAACTTGATAACCTGGTTTTTTAATTTTAATGGACTTCAGGGCTTCAGTTGAAATAATTCTGTACTTGATATATTAACCCAAGTTTTCATTTAAAATAACTTGTATTTGTAGAGTTACATGGTAGATTTTATAGTCTTAACTATGTCAGTAATTGCTAACATAAATTTTAGCATTATATCCTGTAGTTAAAGGCATGACCTTTTTATTATATAAAGCTTCTTATTGGTACAGATGGCTTAAGCAATATCAGAATGAACTATAGCGATGAGTCAGCCGAAGGTAGTAAAATGCTTGAAGATGAACTCATCGACTTCTCAGAAGATCAAGATAACCAGGTAAAACATATGGCCTGATAAAAGTTTCAGGTTTTTGTTTTGTTTATTTAAGTTTTTCCTTATAGAGTCTTGTAATTCCTTCAAACATTTATTTGACCATACTTTCTGGATTTGGTCATGTCTTCAGAGCACCAATTTAGTTTTTAGGTCATAAGGTCCCTGGATAAATATGTTGGTATTATTAATTCTTTTTATTGGTGAGATAGGGGCTGAACTCTACTACCAGCTCAGAGAGTGCTAGCATACGACTAACTTTAGCCCCAACCTAGACAGCAACACACCACCTCTTCCCCTTCCTCTTTCAAAGTATTTATGGACCATACATAACTTTTAGTCTTACTTGAAATCCTCAGGAAAATGTTTAAATTTTCAATTACCTAAGACATAAGTAAACAAAATTATATTATTTTTCTCCTTATGTGTGTGTATTTTGGCAGGAGCAGATTATATTTGATTAACATTAAATAAGGTGAATTTTAATATTTTCTTAGTCTTATTTCCCCTAATAAACATTTTTGAATATATTTTATAACTTCTGTTAAAGAGATCTTCACAGTGGTACCTTGGTTCACAAACCTGATTCCATGATTCTGGTTGCAAATTGAGTGGACAAGAACTGAATCAAGTTCAGACGTTATCTTCAATGTTGACCTTAAGGGGAAATTTGATTCGGTTCTCATCTTGGTTTGCAACCAGAATCATAGAATTGAGTTTGTGAACCAAGGTACCACTATTTATTAAAAGAAAAGTTTGTAAGAATCATACAGCATATCATTTCTTTACTGTTATGACCTTTCTTGTTAAAATAAACTTTGCGTTGTTTATATAGTAATGAAGATGGCTTTATAGTATACCATTTTTCCTTTTTGGTTAAGCCATTTTTTTCTGATGCCCTTGGCTTACCTCCTGTGACTATAAAATACAGGGTCTTTCTTTATCTGCAACATACACATATTGAGCGTCACTAATCTGAAATGCAAAATGACACTGAAGAAGTTTCAGATTTCAGATTTTCAGATTAGGAATGCTTTACTCCCTAGATAAATATTCTAAAACACTTCTGGGCCCAAGCATTTCAAGTAAGGGATACTCAAGCTGGGCATATTGGTACATGCCTATAATCCCAGCACTCGGGAGGCTAAGGTAGGAATACTGACATGAGTTCAAGACCAGCCTAAACTACATAGTGAGACCTTGTCTCAAAAAACAAAACAAAAAAACAAAAATAAGGGATACTCAACCTGATATTAAATGATTGTATTCGCAATTTATTTCTTTTGAGACAGGGTCTCAGTATGCAGCTCAGGTTGGCCTTGAGCTCACTTTGTAGCCCAGGCTGGTCTCAAACTCCCAATGATCCTCCTGCCTTAGCCTCCTGAGTGCTGGGATTACAGGCGTGTGCCACCACGCCTGGCTGTATTCACAAGTTTTGATGATCACTTGTTTTTAAGCTTTTTTGGTTATAGCAATTACCTGTTGCATTTACTGTACTAGTTAATCTGATCATACTGTTGATTATTCCATTAATAAAGTTGCAAAAAGCTTTCTCATATTACAAAGAAAATCTGGAGAATAAATCATTCTTAAGCTGTCTTCTTTCAAGTAAACACATGGTTCTGTCAAGGAAAAGTGTTTCTAAAAATCGTTTAAAAAAATAAAAACAAAAATCCTTTAAATATTCCTGGTATGGAAAAAATTACTCATGTAAAAGAATAATAAATATGTTGTTAGTGTCTTACTGTGAAGGAGCTGTCTTAGCCAACAAGCTAAATTTTTATAAAAATAAACTGAAATCAGAACAGAACTAATTGACAGAAGAATTAGTCTCCAAAGATTTTTTTTCTAGATTATGTGAATAGATAAAATAATTTTTAGTAAATCTGTGATTAGTAGTTTCTAAAATGCCAGTGTTACAACATTAGATAGTTGGGATCCAGTAACATGCTACATTTTTTTTGTCATTCTCTTAAGTAGAAATTTTTTTTCATATTTCAAGGATTTTTATTACTAGTACTATTTTGTTAGGTATTAATTATTTAGGTAGTATAAATACTAACAGTTGGCTGTCTTTTATAGGATGATAGCAGTGATGATGGGTTCCTTGCTGATGACAACTGTAATTCAGAAATAGGACAGTGGCATTTAAAGCCTACTATCTGTAAACAGTAAGCATTAACTATATCTCGTGTATGTTACATGACTAAGCTTTATTTAAATACATTCATAGAACAAAGCATGACCAGGCAGTTTTTATTTAAGCAGAATTCACAAGTTTGTCAGGTTCCATGAGGAAAAAAGCAAAGCAGATATCCAGGGTTCAAGGAGGGAAGAATGGCTAATTTCATTCCTCCTTTGCCAATTTTCCCATCCTCGGCATCCACAGATGTACACATCATAATAGTGAACCCAATTCTTTCTTTATATAGTGTTTTGGAGCAGAAAACAACTGTACATCAAAACAGTACCATGAGGTTGGAGTTGACACTGACATACCTACTGTATGAGGGCTGATTTTTACATGGGAACCTCAAATGAAAGTGAGTCAGGGTCAGTTTTCAGAAGTAGATACGTATTTTAACGTCTCTCCAGAAGCTCCAGCCTTAGATGATGAAGTATAACCTATTTCTGGATTTAATTTCCTTTGATTTTGTTGTAGATAATGTTGGCAGAGATTCTATTAAGTGATGTTGAAAGACAAACTTCATTTATAAAAGAAAATATATTTATTATAGTTATGAGATCTGCTCCAGAGCTGGAGCCATAGCTCAGTAGTACAGTGTGTGAAAAGCGTGGGTGAACCCCTGGATTTAATCATTAGCACAGAAAGAGGGAGGATGCTCCAGATCACAAAAAATGTTAGCCAAGAAGAGCCCAGATCTTTAAACATTTCAGTACTTTTGGCATTACAAATATTCAACTTTTGGTCATTTCTACCCCACAGACCTTGTATTCTACTTATGGACTCACTCAGAGGCCCCTCTCGGTCAAATGTTGTAAAAATTCTAAGAGAGTAAGTTCAGAATTGCACCTCACATTTTGTTTCATATTGTGATGGACATGAGGCAATTTATGTATTTACATTTACATATATTTTTATGTATGCATTCTTGCAGGTATTTAGAAGTGGAATGGGAAGTTAAAAAAGGAAGCAAAAGAAGTTTTTCCAAAGATGTTATGAAAGGATCTAATCCAAAAGTACCTCAGCAAAACAACTTCAGTGATTGTGGTGTGTATGTATTGCAGTATGTAGAGAGCTTTTTTGAGGTGAGTTTCAGTTTGTTAACTTTGACCTAGTAAATAACAAAATAGTATTTTGACATTATTTTGTATATAAACACAGTGAGCAAATATTTTAAAGAATTTGAAAACTTGTTCAAAAAAATTATTCTATATTGAGATCTCTCTTGCAGTTCAGACTACTTCTTGTAACCTCTTTTCTCTCCTTCATATATATATATTTCTTGAGCAAAAACGTCCAACTGGCGGAACTGTTAAGACAAAAATACTTATTTACTGGTCACCACATCCAAGTTTGTTGACCTTATTCCATTACTAATCAGCTCACTCAGTCCACTGGCTTTTTCCACTTATGAGATCTCTCTTATGATTCAGACTGAGATTTTTTCCTTTACAGATACTTGTATTTCTTGAGAAGTATTTGTGTTTATTGTCTCCTTTTCCACAAATTCTTCTCAGCTCTCTAAAATATGACATCATCTTTAGCTTTATATTAAAATTGTTCTGGCCTCCCAGCACCATTCGCTGCTGTGGACCATTTGTTTTTCACACTCTTCCTTTGACTTCAGAGGTACAGTAAGCACCACACATATTTCTCTTAGATACTCTTTCCAGTAATCTTCACTGTTTTTCCTTTTTCACCCACTTTTTAGTGGATGAACTACTGTGTCTGGTGAATTGTATCATTTAATGTCAGATGTGTACCTTGTCTTATTCCTGCTGTCACTTGCCAAGTCTCGTGTGTGAGCATCAGAATTGTAAACCATCACACTGATCTCTCAAAAGATTCTCACAGCTCTTGCTTTCTATTTTTCAGTTTCCAAAAACCCCAAATCTAATTCTGTTGCTTTTCTGCATTAAATGTAACAGTCCAAAACTCTTCCATTTTTTTTCTCCCTTTTCAATTAGTGTATGTTTGCGATTAGTAAATACATTCATTGGTGGGGAATTGATACCTACACACATTACATCTTGATTCTTTTTACTTTCTGTACCCTACCTCCCATCTCTTCCCATCTCCAGATGCCCTTCCCATCCTTACAAAGAAACAACTCTTAAATTCATTCTTTTATATTATTTTTTTTAGTCTCAATTTCATTAATTTCCACTCAGATGTTTATAATTTATTTCCTTTTATTTCATATTTGAATCAGGTTTGTTTGTTTGTTCATTTTGTTTTTTCTCTAGGACCTTGAGTTTATCACTTGGTTATTTATTTGAGATTGATCTTACTCTTTTTATATGTACATTCACAGCTATATACTTTTCTCTTAGAAATGCCTTCATTGTGTCCCATACGTTTTATGTTGTACTTCCATTGTCTTTTGATTCTAGGAACTTTAGTTTCTTCCCTGTTTACTTCTGTGATCCATTGATTAGTCAGTAACATATTATTTAATCTCTCTGTAGTTTCTGTGGTCTCTTTTGCTGTTGATTTCATTTCATTTCACTATGATCCAAAGGTATGTAGGAGATTCTTTTAATTCTTTTCTATTTATTTAGGCATGCTGTATGGCCTATGATATGATCT
The DNA here is from genome assembly GCF_000276665.1 of Chinchilla lanigera. Classification (NCBI taxonomy): domain Eukaryota; kingdom Metazoa; phylum Chordata; class Mammalia; order Rodentia; family Chinchillidae; genus Chinchilla; species Chinchilla lanigera. The sequence goes on from NW_004955502.1 coordinate 4,174,861, forward strand.
ATTTTGGAAAAAGTTCTGTATGCTGTTGAGAAATGTGTATTCTGTTATTGTTGGATGAAACATTCTGTAGATACCCGTTAAGTCCATTTATTCACTGGTGTGGTTTAACTTAACATTTCTTTGTTGATATTTTTGTCTGGTTGACCTAATAGTGAGAGTGAGGTATTGAAGTCCCTGCAATGAATGTATTGGTGTCTGTCATTTTATGTCCAGTAGTTTTGCTTTCATGCAGTTGGGTGTACTGACCTAGGTGCATTGTATACGTAAGAGTTATTATCTTTTCCTGTTGGATTGTTCCCTGTACCAGTATATGGTGGCTGGCCATCTTTGTCTTTGTTCAATTTTGGCTTGAAGTCTGTTGTGTTTGAGAATAAGGTTGCTACTTCTGCTTGTTTTCAGGTTCCTGTTGCATGGAGAGAGAATCATTTTCTATCCTTTTACTTTTAGTCTGTGTACTTCCTTTTGGATGAGGTGTGTCTCCTGCAGACAGCATATGGCTGCATTTTGTTTTTTTATGCAATCCATCAGTCTACAGTCTGCGTCTTTTGGTTGAGGAGTTGACCCATTATATATATAACCCATTATATATTACTATATAATCTTTTGTAATGAATCATTTCTGTAATTCTAAGGTTTGTTTTCGGGGGGTTATTTATGTTGTGGTTTTTTTTTGTTTTTTTTTTTTTTGTCTGAGAGAGTTATCTAGCAGTTCTTGGATCAGCTTGTGTGGAGTCTTACAGTTTTTAAGGTATCATTGAGTTTATAATCCTCTACATCTTCCTTGTCTTCTATTTCTGACATTGAGACCTCAACTGGTCAAGGGTGCTACCAAAGATTTCCACTGAATTTTTCATACCATGTATTTCAGCTTGCCTTCTTCATACTTGATTCTTTACCAAAGTGATTATTTATATCTTGTCTTGTTTATCTCAATTAGTTTTAAGTTCATCATTTTATTTATAAAATCTTTTATCTGTTTAAGTCCTCTTTGAGCTAATTAAACATCCAGTACATTTACTTGTATTTTTTTTTATCACTTCAAACATTTTAACCATTTGGTTTTTGAGTTATTTCTCTGAAACATCTTCTACTTCAGTGTCTGTGATCAGCTTTTGGGGGGTTTGGGCTTTTGAAGCCATCTTGTTTTCTCATATTTCTCTGTTTTTTCACTGATTTGAAGATCAGTTTGGGTAGAGAAACCGTCATTCTAGAGATCGCTTCATACTGTCTATGATATGTCCTTGGATTTGGTTATGCTTTGGTGTTTATGCCCATCAGCAACCTGACTCCATGTAATATTTGAGCATCTTAGTTTCCAGCTTTCTTCGAGGGCAGTGATGTTGAACCTTTTAGAACTTTGGTAAGAACAACCTGCTGCATGCATGGCATAGGTTTGCCACCATTGTTCAAGAGCTTGATCTCCAGCATCATCTGTGTTTGCAGAGACAGGACCTCCTCCCAGAAAGCTGGGGTTAGCATTCCAGACTGCTTCATTTGTTTTCGGGGGGTGTTGGGTTGGTTGTAGCTTGGCTTGGCTTCATTTTGTTTTGTTTTGTTGATGAAGGTTTCACTATGCAGTTCAGGCTAGCCTGGCATACACTGTGTAGCTCAGGCTGACCTTGAACTCACGGCGATCCCCTTGCCCCAGCCTCCTGAGTGCTATGATTACAGGCGTGTGCCACCACACTGGTCTCATTCCTTCTTTTCTCTGCATTTTCTCCTATTTCTCTTTCAGCTCTTTCTTTATGTCAGGAGTTACACTTGTTTTTCTCTTTACTAAATTGTTATTTTCCAGATATTTCAGTTCTGGTTCCTAAGAGAGGCTATTTTTTGCAACCAGTCTTCACTGTATCATTTTTTATCTCTTCCAAAACCCTTCCAGTGGTCTATAAGCACCTGTGTGATCTGGCCTCTGTCCAGACTTCAGCCTTATTTTCATATCATTCTCATTCTCACATTTTCTTTTCTTTTTCTTTCTTTTTTTTTGGCGGGGGTGGGTGCTGTCTTTTTGAGATAGTGCAGTTCACTGTGCAGTTCAGGCTGGCCCTGAACTCACTTTGTAGCCCACACTGGCCTTGAATTTGCAGCAATCCTCCTGCCTCAGCTTCCTGAGTGCTGGGATTACAGTTGTGTGCCACCACGCCTGGCATCAGTCTAGCATTCTCTTTTATCAACCAAGCAAAAGGCATTTTGTACTGTGTCATCCTCTCTAGTCTGTAGGCCTTACATAATATTTTCTACCTGGAGTACGCTTTTCTGTTACTTCCGTCATTCCTTAGCAGGCTAACATTTATTCTTTCTTCAGGTTTAGCTTAAAAGTAAGTTCCTCTTGGAGTTGTTTTAAGCCCCCAGGTATTTATTCTCACCATTGCTCTATACTTCTCCTGTCATAATATTTGCCATTATTCATTGTTTGACCTGTTGAATTACCTTTCTGTCTACCCTGGGCTGACAAGGAGTGTAAAGGGTTTGAGACTAAATACTTAAGGCTTTTCAGCCATACAGCCTCTGCTGCTACTCTCAATTCTATTGTTGTAAAAACATTAGTGACCATATATAAATGAGTTAGTATGTCTGTGTTCTAGTAAAACCTTACTACAAAATCAGGCAGTGTGCAGACTTTGGCCTAATGCCTTTAGTTTGCTAGTCACTTACTTACTTATGTTTGTTGAGACAAGGTCTTGCTATATAGTTCAGGCTTCCCTTAAACTCAGCATGTACCCCAGGCTGGCCTTGAATTTGTAGCAGTTCTCTCACCTCAGCCCCCTCAAGTGCTGAGATTGTAGGGTATAATCACCCCTCCTGCTCCCTGCCCCTGGTTTAGACTGTGAGATCGAAGGCAGAAGCTGTCCTGTACCTTCATTGCCTAGCACAGTGCTTGTCGTGTGGTAATGACTTAGCACACACCGGTGTTTTCATTTTAACTTTGAAGTGGTTTTTGTATTTGAAAGGAAAATGTCGTTTGCTACAATTTTAATAGGCATATAATCCTTTTATTCTCAGAATCCAATACTAAATTTTGAATTACCTATGAATTTGATGAACTGGTTTCCACCCCCACGAATGAGAACGAAAAGAGAAGAAATCCGAAACATAATTCTGAAGCTGCAGGAAGATCAGAGCAAAGAGAAGAAGCAGCATCAGGATACTTCCTCCACAGAAGCATCCCTGAGTGAAGGGACGGAACAGCAGAGTGTCGACAGTGTCTCAGCTTGACCAAAAGACTGTAGCATGTCATTTCCACTTTTAGGGACTAATGACTTTTGTAACTGGGTGTAGACAGTAAAGAACTGAAGTGCTCTCTGCTCAGTGATTGGGAAATGTTAATGCTTGTAAAAATGTCATATAATTAATTTCCAAAGGAATATGTATTAAGTAAAAGTCTGTAAATAATGTTAATGAGGCCAATTTTTCCAGCATTTATAATTATTTTTTTCACTTGTTAGGAAGCATTTGTTATTTTCTGTTAATAGTACTTAAAACTGCAACTTCTAAACACAAAATAAAAAAATATTTATAGGAGGAAATTATTAATTTGATATTCTTTAGTGAACTTGTATAATTTCTCAAGTGGGTGTGGCTCATTTCCTCAATATTCAAGTATCTATGATAATCTTTTGACATTTTACATTTGTTCTAAAATAACTCAGTGTGAAAATAAGGTTACATATAAGGCATTTTGAGCTAAGACATCATGTTCTTTTGCTTGCATTGCAGAAAAAAGTCTTCCATTCATATGCTTTCCTATGTTTAAAGAACCCAATAAAGTGCAATAATTTTATGCAGATACTTAAGTAATAACAATAATTCAAAGAAAACTACTAAAAAATAACACTACTTGCATACATTCTTATCAAATACATTTCTAAAGACATCAGACTCAGGTTAAAACTATCTTGGTAACTGCAACTTGAATTTCAGATCGCACCGTGTTACAGTCCTATATTATAGCTTGAAGTATGATGCAACCTGTGTGATAATTGATATTTTTAATCTGTGTAAACACAGGAATTTAATAAGTTTACTATTGAATGAGTTTATTATATGTACTGGTAAAGTATCAGACACTTTGAGTTTTTCAGTGTAAATTAAACAGGTAAAAGTTACCGTCTTCAGTTACATAATGCAGCAAAAAATCTTCTACTTTGAATTTCCCTTTAAAAAAATGCTGAACTGTGGGGCTACGGTTACAGCTCAGTGATAGAGTGTGTGCTTAGCACCTAGGCTTAATCTCTAGCACCCAAAAAATAAAAATACTGCAATGTTTAGACTTTGATGACACATTTACAACGTAATGTAGAAATCTTGCATATATCTGTAGAAATTACTAATTTTAGTGAAGTGGTATACTTTTCTTCACAGTTCATTTTGAGAGTTGAAATATATATTTTAAGTCATTTTTTCCTGAGTAGTGAATTTTTAAATGCACAAGTAACAAATAATTGGGTAAAAGAGCCATTTTTATCATCAGTGGTTACTTTATTTCTAACTTAACCACCTCTGACATTGTGACTACAGTTCAGGCTGTTTCCTTACATTTAATAAAGTCCATTATTGTATGCCTGGGGTTGATGGGAGTGGTCTCATCAAAGAGTTCTATTAGGACACACTCAATAAATGAAATACTAACATGACAGCTTAGGAGTCTCGGTTAGTGGTACCAATTCCGTGTTTCTTGGTTACATTGAGCTATCTTAACATTTTTTATTTCTGAGTTTTTCTTTGTAATAATGCTTTGGAGCTGTGTGGTCAGATAATTAGCTCAAGTATGAAAAAGAAGAGCTTAATTTTTTTATCATTAACTGTGGTAAAATTCTTTCGGATTAGAAAAATGTTTAAACCTAATAGTATAAGGAAAATTGACATCTTTTTTTAAATGAACCACTTTTTACTAGAACTTGATGTTAATGGAAAAAAATAATTCTGAAGGCCAGACGTGGCCATACACACTTGCAACCCCAGCTACTCAGGAGGCCGAGCCTGGGAGTTCAGGGTCAGCCTAGGCAACAGCAAGATTCTGTCTCTAAAAGCAAAAGACTACTCTGAAATGCTTGTTTTTCTTTTAATTTCTAATGCTTATGGTTTTTGGTCTTAGATAATTTTTGACAATTGAAATTATAACAATCCTTGGTCCAATTCTCATCAATATTTATTACATGGAAAAAATATATATATATTGTTGTATTTCAACTTTCTAGAGGTAGAACACTCAGCGTGTTGATGGTGTTTGTCCCACCCTATATGAAATTTTACTTTTTAAAGTTATGTTAATAACTTGGGAGTATATATCTTTGGAGGCTCTCAGATTATGCTATAAAACTAGATTTGAGAATCTTCAGTATGTATGCATTCACTTGATAATTGTGTACTCTTCTATATGTAGTTTACAGCGGATATCAATCCTTTTAAAATATATGATTAGCAGAAGTTGTGAAACAGAACTTCAAGGTCTAAAGGTTTGTTACTAGACACTGAAACTGCATGACGAGTATCTGGTGTCTTAACTAATTAGATAGATTTGTTGTATTGGTTTTCTTGTTGGATAGAATAACAGTTAATCATTTTTAGAAGAGTTTTAGATTACCTGCCATGAAATTTGTATGTGTCTCAGCCCTTGGTAGTTTAAGAGAAAGGTAGTGTTTAGTCCTTCCCTTTTAATGTTACTATATCTGCATCTGCAGCTGAAAGCTTAATGATACTAAATTCACTTAAACCTAAAACAGTTAGCTTTTCTTTGCATTTTTAACCTGTGCTTAAACTCAGTCAATTAAATGTAGGAAGTTTTATTTGAAAGCATAAACCGGTTATCTAAATTACATCTTGTTTTCTGTCATCACAATGAAGTCAGTATTTTTTTTCTTTAAAAACTATCCATGATCTCTGAAGACTGTAAAATATAATGTAAAAAGGAATAACAATTTTAATTTCCACCAAATCAAAAAGTTGCAGAGTCTCAAGACAATTCACCAAATGGGAATAATAAAGGGCTTGTTTTAACATGAGCGTGCAGTCAAGAGATGGTGCAGAAAGACTCCGGGAGGTAACTGTGGGAGGAGTGACCCGGTCAGAAGAAGCCGGGCCGTGAGAAGTGAGGGAAGGTAGTGAGAAGCAAGGGAAGGTAGTATTGTGTGTCCAGCAGAGAGACAGCCCAAGTAACAAGGCTGCTTTGTAGATCATTAAGGACAAAAGTACATGGACATTAGTCTCTGATTTACGTAGTAACAGACTCACTAAATGGAGATGAGTGGGTAGTTTACCAATAAAACAACCCAATGTATAGAGGGAAGTCCAGACTGCCGTTAGAAATGTTACATGCTAAAACACAAATGTGCTGAGATACTCTAAAGAGATTTCTGGTACATCTGTTTTCCTCTCAACGAGAAGAAAAACGTCGTGAAAACAGCTATTCTGAAACTTAAATTTACTCATGTATGAAGAACTGATTGATGAAGCAATGTAAACTTAGGAGGGAGGAAGCCCTACCATTGTAGTTCTAATTGTGACATCAAGGAAAATGGCCAGTACTCCTGACTACTGCTGAGGAAATGAGGGCACAGTGTACTCTTAAGATGCCATGGGTCCATGGCCTGAAATGCCAGGGAAGATACAGGTTTAGAGATCTTTATTGCAGATGATTACAGTTGTTACAGCGGATGATAACATTTTATGATTGCAGCTTCAAGAGTTCCCAAACCGTACATATTTCAGAGACCAGTTACGATGACAAAAATGTGCATTAAAGGCACCTGGAAAGTCTTTTAAGCTACATGTGGCCAGGGTCTTCACCCCAGTAGTGCTGTGTGTTTTAAAGAATGTCCCCAGTGTTTCTGAAGCACACACCATGCAGCAAGCCATCGATTTGGAAGAACCTAGGTCTCTGGTGGCTTTCAAGTTGCCAGTCCCAGGGATGCGGCATTGTGTTTTTCTCCCCTCATCCCTTAAGAAAGCACTTTCCTTTTCCCAGCTCGATTGAAAATTTGGTTGATGTCATTAAATTATTACTAAGTCTTAAAGTATTAAAAGTATTACAAAGGTAGAGATTGGCAAATGTCTTGGTTTTCAAAGGAAGGAAGTATGTAAATTCTACATATTATAAAGTGGTATTGAAGGCGGGGTGGTACATTCCTGTAATCCCAGCATTTGGGAGGCTGAGGCAGGAGGATTGTTGCAAGTTTGAGACCAGCCTGGGCTACAAAGTGAGCCCAAGGCCAGCCTCAACTGTAAAGTGAGACCCTGTCTCAAAAAGACAAAATTAGTAATAAAGTATGAGTGCCGGGCATGGTGGCATACACTTGTAATCCCAGCATTCGGGACACTGAGGCAGAAGGATCACTGAGTTCAAGGCCAGTCTGGGCTTCATATGTGAGTTTAAGGCCAGGCTGCACTACATAGTGAGACCCTGTCTGACAAGAAAGGAGGAAAGAAAATATGAGTCATTCTTGCTAAGATTCTTGGGTGAATTATGACATGTATAGTTTGTGAATCCGTAAGCTGGAGTTAGCAGGAGCTTTGAGACCACTAAAAAGCAAGGTGGTGGTGTATTTTTAATAGTATTCTGAACTAGTTGATGTGTAGGGTAGACTAGCAATTGTCAAAGTGTGTTTGATAATTAGTTGTGACATAATAGAATCTAAGATTGAGTAAGTATGGAAAAAGTTTAAATCAAGCTACATATGTTTCTTATAGGATATCTCAGAGCCTTTAATAGGCTAATATTCAAAATTATCAAGAAATTATAGACCATGCATGCAGTAGAATTTAGCCTCATCTATTGGCTAAATTTTCTTTTAAACTGTTTCAGTACAATTGTTCAGAAGGCATAAACTATTTTGAAAGTTTTTGGTTTTTTTTTAAACATTAAAAGGTGACTGATCAGAAATCTGAAAACATTTTGGTAAAATAGTTTAGGAGAAGCATTTTTTTTTTAACCCTTGTGATGAAACTAACAATTCTAATGAAATATTTACAAATTACTTAATACAAATGAATTCTAGGGGAAAAATAAATTGTAATGGTAACTTTTTTTTTCCTCTTCAGTGCGAGGGATTGAACTCAGGGTCTACCCATTGAGCTGCATCTCCAGCCCTTTTTTGTTTGTTTGTTTGTTTTTTCCTTTTCTTTCTGTTTTTTAGACAGTCTTGCTAAATGGTTAAATTGCCCAGGCTGGGCTCAAACTTCTGAGTCTCCTGCTTCAACCCTCCCGAGTGGGAGTGTTACAGCTTATGTCACCATGCCTTGCTGTGATGCCTAGTCTTTTGTACCTGTCAAACCCTTTTAGAGCTTTCAGTGATGCAAACAGCCTGCTGCTGCCCATGTACCACAGGTTCGCCAGTATTGCTCTGAACTCACAAGTAGAAACAGTCCAGATAGGAAGGAGAGTTCAAAGGTCATTTGGATGCTCTTCCATTTTTGTTTTTTGAGACAGAGTCTTACTGTGTAGTTCAAGCTGGCCTTGAGCTCTCTATGCAGACCAGGCTGGCTCAGCGATCCTCCTGATTCAGCCTCCTGAGTGCTAGGATTACAGGTGTCCGCCACAACAAAGAGTATTTTTTGGCACAGATTTCTTTTCTAAAATGCTTTAGGTACAATCTATTGCAGGAGGTTCAGATGGAAAAAGCTGGTGGGAGTTTAAGGCTATTTAATGAAACTCCCATCTCAAAAGCCAAAAAAGGTATTCTTTATAAATATTAATATACTTGTCAAAAAGTTCAAACCTATTGTGAAATTTGTTACACCTTTATACATAGTAACAGCAGAGGATCTGACCAAAAATTAGATGAACTTAAATATTGAATAAATGTTCAGCATTCTGGGAGGCTGAGGTAGGAAGATGGTAAGTTTGAGTTCAGTCTGGGCAACTCAGTAAGAATCTGTTTAAAAATGGGGGCACAGCTCAGGGCAGAGGCCCTGAGCTGAATCACGGGTACGGCTAGTTGAAAGAATGAAAGTTGTCAATGCCTGCTACATACGAGGTGTTGGGGGTAAAAAGGAAGCCAAACATACCATTTCTCCTCTCTTCCGTGCTTCCTTCTAGTATGATGATAAAGATACTTGTTAATCAGTCTCACAAATGGATAATTTTAAGTGCCATTCAGGAAAAGCATAGAATATATTAACATAACAGATTTCATCTGAAAGTTAGAAACTTCCAGAAGACATGATATTTGAACTACTAGTAGACCACAGTCTTGAGGGGAAGAGAGAGTGTACAAAGACCTTGAGGTAGGAAGATGTATGATTTGTCCTAAGTAATAATAGCCTCATTTATTAGGCATATACTAAATGCTTGACAATGATCCAAACGTCTTAGATGAATAGACTTCTTGATCTTGTGAGCTATGTACTGTTACTGTTCCACATTTAATAAAACAGTTCCAAAAGATTTACCCAGAAGAGGCTGGGGATTTAGCTCAGCGGCACAGCGCCTGCCTGGCAAGTGCAAGGTCGTGAGTTCGGTTCCCGGTACCAGAAAAAAACAAACAAACAAAAGATTTACCCAGAAGACTGGGCTTTTGAGTTCACAATTTTACTCAGAAGTCAGATTAACCCATACTAGATAAAAGAAGATGAAAGTAAATAAATGGACTTTAAAAAAAAAAAAAAAAAAGATGCAATGTGGCACTTCCATTACTGAAACTGGTCTATGGGAGGTTCACTGGGTTATTTGCAAACAGCTTTAAACGTATGCGTAGTTTTTAGAAGGCTGTGTAGCCAGAGCTCAGTAAGGTAGAAAAGGAGTCTGGGAACTAATCATTCAAGACTTCGGCGATTATCCTAAAAAGCCATTCTGAAACATTTCAAGCTGAGATGTAACATGATGGAACGTTATGCGGTGAAAAGATCGTGGTGGTGGCAGTGAGATCCTCAAGGGGGCAAGAATGAGTGCCTCTACCATAATAATTAAACCGTGGATTGCTATAGTTAGGGTAAAAGATACAGTCATGCCTGTAATCATAGGAATGCAGAGGAAGACATAATTTGGGGATTTCGTTTGAAACTTTTCTTTCAGAAATGGAACAAAAACAGGAAAGGTTTTCTTTTGTCTGGCCCAGAACTTTGACTTTTTCTTCTTTATGAGTGAAGGCTTATCAAAGATAATTTTGTGTACAGCTGAAAAATGGAGAGATGACCGAAAGCATTATTGGCAAAATTAATTGCAAAAGTGAAATTATAAATCATACAACACTACTGAAGAAAAATGTCATTAACCGTTTTTTTTTTTTTTTTTTGGTCTTTTTGAGGCAGGGTCTAGCTATGCAGTTCAGGCTCACTTTGTATCCAGGCTGGTCTTGAACTCACACCAATCCTTCTGTCGCAGTCTGCCGCAGTCTGCCGAGTGCTGGGATTATAGGTGTGTGCCACCATTCCTGGTTCATTAACCTTTGTAAACAAAGCTTTATATTTTAAGAATATAAACGTCATGAAAAGAAAAAAGGGGGCTGGGGATTTAGCTCAGCGGCACAGCGCTTGCCTGACAAGTGCAAGGTTGTGAGTTTGATTCCCAGTACCAGGAAAAAAAAAATTAGAATTAAATATCAACATTCCATTATTTTCATAAGAAAAGTAATATATATATATAAACCTAAAAGAATTTTTCAGAAGCAGTTTATTGCACTTGAGCTAGCTAGGCAATATTTCCAAATATGCCTCTTAGAGGAAATGCCAGAGTACCTGTAACATAGCTAGTTCTATTTTCTGCCTCCTGCTCTCCCATCCTAATCTTCTTTTTCAGCTGGTTAGATTCAGGACAGGCACCTCATCTGGAAAGTTAGTATAGGAATATGGCCTTGCAAATAAAAAGCAAACAAAATAAGCCAAGCAGATCTGGTCACTGGGAATTTAGATTGAGAGTAGGAAAGAATTTGCAAATTAGAAGGAAATTGACAGTCTAATAAAATTAACTTGTTTCTGAGGTGGATTTTTTATTTTACCTCCAAAATAAGGCTACATCTTACAAATAAAGAAGCACTGGAAATCAGATTGAAACATGCTGGGCTTCACCCCCAGAGCTTCTGTTTCTGCTGGCCTACAGTAGGCCTATAAATCTCCATGTGATGCATGCATCTTGAGAGTCTGCAGTCAGTTGTATGAAAATTACTTGATGCAGGTAAGACCAAGAAAGCACGAAGCCTCAAAGCATCTGCGTTCAGTGAAACACTGTATGGAGTTATGTAGCAGTGTTTTCTTTGTAATTGTAAGAAACTGAATAAGCTGAGTATGGTGGCACACACCTGTACCCTCAGGACTATGGAGGCTGAGACAGGAGTGCTGGGGTTCAAGGCCAGCCTGGGCCACGTAGTGGATTCAAGGCCCGCCTGAATGAACAACATAGCAAGAGCCAGTCTTAGGGGGAAAAAAAGTGAATAACAGCCATTGTGATTACACCATAGTTTTGCCTTTTTACTGTTGCAGGTTTTTCTTTCTAACCTATTTTGGCAATAAAGGTACATTTGTTAGTTAGTTTTCTTATAAAAACTAGGGTGAGTCTATAAACAATTTTTATCTTGTGGAAGCTATCAAGCTTGTCTCCTTACTATGTGGCCTGACTCTACTACAGTAACATTTCCAAAATCTCAGGCCTTACCTTCCCCAAAATGCCTATCTTTGCTCATGCTCATGTTCCAAGCAGATGAGAAGAGCTCTTCCTGTTACTTGGCTGCCCAGACCGCCCTAAGTTGACCCCCAATCCCACAGCCACTCTCAAGTGGGAAGGGACGTGGGGGGCAGCACCCACCCAGGAGAAAGGCCTCACTGTTCCTGAGCCTTTACTGGCCTCAGAGAGGCACACCGTAACCTCACAAGAACAAAAGCGTGTGCTGCTTCCACAGAGGAGAGGCACTGTCTTTGTGACCGCCACACTAGTAACACACACCTTGTTTCTAGCTTTTCGTTTTGTTTTATGCTGTTTTTGTGCAGGTACGTGCAGGTGACATACCTCCATCTCTCTGTGTGCCGGTAAGTTCACTTCTTCACATTAGATTCCCAGAGACTACATTCAGAGCTGTGTAGATTTTAACAGTTTCCTCATATTGAGAGCATTCAAGGGGCATTTCTTGACATTTTCACCTCTGAAGTAGCTGTGATTCTTATTGTTCTTTTTTTCAAACTAAAGTTGGAGCTGTTTGGTAAGATTCAACATTTTTTACTTTAAAGTATGAAATTTTTAAACTTATTGAATCATTTTCCAATAATAGGCAGCATTTATACATTTTTAAACATAATGAAACAAGTATTTCAAAATAGAAATAAGGCATTCACCCAAATATACAATTATTACAGAGATTTTAAATGCTTAAATGTATATTACATTTTCTACTATGATAAGGACACAATATTTCTTTTCCTTTTAGAATACCTCTATTTGTTCATATCAAATTCTTCAGCATATAATTTTTGTTTTGAAAAATATGAAGCTCTTTTTTCTTTTTAATTTTCATACCTTAACATAAATCCAAGAACTCTATGACTATGTTGCCAGTACTGACATTTCCTTATAATTATATTCTCTTTCTCTCCCCAAGCTTTTTCTTTCAATGTTCAGTATTCCTTATTTCTTTGTTAGAATAATGTCTAATCATTTTTATGATTCAGGATTTTACAGACAATTTCATGTCTAAATTGCAAGTTGGAATATGATCTATCTTCATCTTGCTTAGTACATGGTCCTTAAACTCTTAATATTATGTTTCAAAACCATAAAATGTTTATAGACTGTCAAACTGCTAAAATACATCTCTTGGGCCTGTAAAGCCAGTTCAAGATCTCCAAGCTGACAATGGTACTGCAGTTGCCCTCTGTATACATTGCCTCCCTCAGTCTTCCGTCACCCACAGCTTGCTGGTACACCTGCCTGGACCTAAAGAATGTCTTCATACTGACGGGCATAGTGGCACATCCCTGTAATCCCAGCACTCAGGAGGCTGAGACAGGAGGATCCTTGCAAGTCTGAGGCCAGCATGGGCTACACAGTGAGCTCAAGGTCAGCCTGAACTGCATAGCCAGACCCTGTCTCAAAAAAACCAAAAAAAAAAAAAAAAAAAAAGAATGCTTTCTTCTGCCTTCAGTTGGTGCCTGTCAGCCAGCCCCTCTTTGCAAAGACCCCATTTCTGGACTCAAAGTTGGCTGACCTGGACTCAACCTCACCTGAGCTGCCTGCTGGAAAGGCACACAAGTTCTGCTGCAATATCTGGCAGAAAAAACACAGATTTCTTGGAGCTGCTGGCTTCTGTATGCTGACTCAGACTCGGGCCCTGGGAGCACTTGGTGTCCTTCCTTGGAAACACCTGGACCCAGTCGCTCCGGGCTGCCTCCCCTCTTTGCCTCCGTGCTGTAACAGCCACCGTCCTGATCAAGAAAGCAACAAGCTCTCCTTAGATGGAGACCTAACTGCCCAGGTGCCACGTGTTGTACTGGGATGAACTGTTCTATAAAGTGGACCCCTTGACAGATGCTGAGTACACTCTGTTCATGGATGGAAGTAGCTCTGTTAAGAATGGAGTCTGACAGGTTAGATATGTTGTGGTCACTTTGGACAAAGTTATTTTAGCCAAAGCTCTCCTGCTATTGCTTCCTGCTGCTGTTTGGAAACCTGCTGCCAACAATGCCAACTCCTAAGCCCCCTTTGGGGATCTGACTGACTGAAACATCAACCCCAGCTACTAGACCCACACCCACTGTATGTTCTGCCAGCTCAAGCCACAGTGCTGCCATCCGTACTCCTGAAGCCAGCTCAGGCTTCAATGTCTGTGTCACTGGCTGTGACCTCCCATTCCCTACCTGCACTGAGAAGACAATAAAAGCCTGTAGGATCCATCTATAAAAAATCCTCCCGAGATATGGCCTACCATTGCTCATTGGCAGTGATAATGGGCCTATATTTGTAACAGAGGTAATTAAAAAACTAGATTAAATAAAAATTACTTACAGCATACAGGCCACAAAGCTCTAGGAAAGTTAAAAAACAGCTTGTAACTCACACACATATAACCCAAGTGCATATTAACTGCCCCTACATGTTTCAGAAGCTCAGCCTAGACCAGACAGCTCACTATGAAGAGATGAGGCACTCAAAACACTGCTCTGGTCACTCTAGACACTGACCATTTCACACACAGCTGAAGCCTGAGCACACAGTTCATGGGATTGCTCCATACCTATTCCCCCTGATTCTTGTGTCTTTCCAGGGTGCTCACCCCAGTCCTTGCTTCCCCACCCCTGCTAGCTGTGGTTTTGGCCTTAAGCTCTGTGGACAGTTGCCCCAAGAGAATAGATCAATCAAAAACACTTGACCAAGATTTGATGAGCATCCAAGACACATTGGACACTCTCAGTTTATCTCCCTGACTTGCCAGAGTAATGTTATGGAACAGACAGACCTAAATTATGCCTCTTCCTAAAGCAACTTTGGGAAAAACTCTGTAATAAGACAATCTTGGGGAGCTTGCCTAAGACTCATCCTAGGATCACTGACAACCCGAATGTTACTGCTTCTAGTTGGGCCTTGTCTCAGAAAATCACATGTAACACGTCCAGCAAAGATTTGCTGGGGAAACTAAAAGCGGGGTTGGGGGAATGTACCAGAAAAATACCGCCCCCTCCCCAGCCAGTATACTTCAGTTTCTTAGTTGCGAAGGTAGTAGTTCCTGTTGCAGTTTGGGTTGCTCCTGTCTCTTAGAAATGGCTAGTTACTATGATGCACATTATATAAACCAATCCCCAATTGACAAGCCCTTCTGCCTCTGTACTTCTTTCTTGTTTATCCAATATAAGCCCTTGACCACCAGAGATCAGGGCCTGATGTTTGGGAAATGATCCTGATCAGTGCTTGTCAATGTAAATAAATCTGCCTCCAAACCCTGGATGTCGTTTCGGTATTTCTTCTTGCTGTTGCAGTACCTCAGGTACTTTCCACAGTATTGGGGATGGTACTCAGGGCCTTCATACTGAGCCATAGCCCAGCTCTTTTTATTTTATTTTTTAAAATTTGAGAAAGGGTTCACTAAGTCTCTCAGTTGCCCAGGCTGGGCTTGAATATTGGATCCTCTTGTGTCAGCTTCTCAGAGTGCTGGGGTTACAGGGGTGTGCCACCACTTCTGGCCACAATAAAGGCTTTCTGTACATGCCATTAAGATCTTGTTGGCTACACATCAAAGGCTGAATAGTATAATAATTATCTGGCAAATCTCAATAAAGCCTAAATCAATCCACTCAGGTTATTTATCTACAAATTCTTGCAATGCCTTGTTTATTCATCATGATTATTATTAACTGTAGCATAGTCAACTCTGTTGACTTATATTTAATGGGAAACTTACTGGTCAGTGATTCCTCAACATTTCCATGATCTTTTTTTTTTTTTTTTTTTGGTACTGGAAATCAAACTCACAACCTTGAGCTTGTCAGGCAGGCACTGTGCCATTGAGCTATATCCCAAGCATGAACTACTTTAAAATATTACTATACTTAAGGCAAGGAAACTAACTTGGTACCAAAATTTTTCTTTATTTAACAGACATTTTTCAGAAGGATTGAGTTTTCTCTACTCTGTCTTTTCTTGTCTTTTATATAATATGTAGTAATTTTGTATTAGATACTATCAACTGTATATCTTACACATGTAAAGGATAATAGTCAAAAATAAAAATTACAAGTACTGTGAAATTTCACTTTATAAAAAAATGAGATAAAATGAATATAGATTTGATAAAAGATTCTGTCACCTATGTAAGTGGTTTAATTTATTTTTTAATTCAACTTTTTGTTGGCACTGGGGATTGAACTCATGGCCTTGTGCATTCTAGGCAAGTGCTCTACCACTGAGATATGTCCCTACTCCTTTACTTTAAATTTCATGTGGCCATGGAGAATTAAGCAAAGCCTGTTCTCTAACAAACTCTAAAATCCTCTAAGCATGTTCATTTTTATTTTTTTTTAATTTTTTTTTGGTTTTTCTCCAGTACCGGGAACTGAACTCACGACCTTGCGCTTGCCAGGCAGGCGCTTTGCCGCTGAGCTAAATCCCCAGCCCCAGCATGTTCATTTTTAAAGGGGCTCCATGTTCAATATGAATCTGAGAAAGCTAACCTCATTCAGCCAAGTCCATTGCACAAGCATTTACTGAGGGTGATGTTTATGCCCCAACTGGCTCTGGATACCCAAAGAGAAGCATGGCTCAGTAAGAAGCCGGGTGTGGTGGTGCACCCTGTAACCCCAGCACTCTGGGAGGCTGAGGCAGGAGGATTGCTGTGAGTTTGAGGCCAGCCTGGGCTACATAGACACTGTCTCAAAAAAATTTATCAGTAAGATCACAGACTTATACATAAATCCAGTGAAAAAGCTGGCTCCTCCTTTTCTTGGTGGCCCACAACTTGGGACCAAGTGCTTTCGTCCCTTCTCCTGCGTTCGCTGGGTATCAGAAGCCAGCATCCTTCACAGAATGGAGGGTGGGTGCCCAGCCTTCTACACACTAAACTCCAAGGATGGTCTAGTTCCTTTATAAGATGGCATATTTTTGCATATAATCTAGTCATATGGCCCTATGTAGATTCAATCTTCGGATTACCTATAATGCTTTCTATGATGTAAATGCTATGTAAAGGGTTATAATACTGTACTGTTTACAGACCAACAGCACAAAAAATGATGCACCCCTCACAGGCCTAACTCTATACTAGGTGATTCATGGCCGACAGATCCGAAGATTCAGAACTTGAGGGTACAGGAAGCTGACTCTATGCCCTAGTAGGATATTTTTCCTCTAAAACAGCTTTCATTCATTTGCTTTCTTTTCATTTCTACAACTTTGTTGAATTATGTTTGGTTCTGAGTAGTCTGGAAAAAAATGATCATCTCTTGTCCGTTTTTCAGTTACCATGCTGAAGCTAAAATTCATAAGCTAGGCCAGACTCAGTGAAAGATGATTATGAAGACATTCAAAACAAAACCAAACCCCAACTCAGTGTTTTTAGAGGGTCATTAGAGGGAGAAACTGACATAAAAGCATAACTATGAAACCACTTACCAAGTGCTGTGGTGCAGGTACAAAGCGGGTGCTGGAGGGTCAGGGCAGAAGAAAATCAGTCAGCCCATGTTTGGGAGGTTGAGAGTCCCATGATGACATGGCTCCCTGTCTGCATTCCTATGGCTGTGTGGTAGTGCAGGACTGTGAAGTGCTTATGAGTTTAATCTGGCAGGAGAAGAATAAGGTTGTTCAGTGGTATTTGTTAAAATACAGTAAGAATTGAGTCGAGGTCACTGTGACACGTGCAAGCATCACACAGTGGGACTTTGCACCCGCGGCGGAAGACTGGGCTTAGCTCTGAGTGCAGCCTGGGTGTCTCAGTTATTTTCCCACTGAAGGGTCAAATACCTGACATGCACAAGTTAAAGGAGGAGAGGTGGATTTTGGCTCACAATGTGCAGAGGTTTCAGTCCATAGTTGGCTGGCTCTGAGGCAGGGCAGAGGAGAGACAGCTCATGGCAGGGCAGGTAGGCAGCAGAGAGAGGGATCAAGGAGAGATGAGGGAAAGATAGAACCCTCCAGGCCACACCAACCCACAGGCTTCACCTCCCAACATCACACCAGCTGCAAACCCAAGTGGACTGATGCAGTGATGAGGGTCACACACGGTGGATGGTGTGCCACACACCTCCAGTCACCGTCCAAAGCCTAGTCTCTGAGGGCGTGAGGCTTTGGGGCAACATCTGGATATAACCCAACTGGGAATCTGTAGCCATGGAGCAAGATGAGAGCCAGGGGACTGAAAATTACTGAAGGATAGCATCAGGGATAAAGGCTAAATCAGTTAAGTCAGAGTCTAGTGGGGGACAGGCCTGGTGATCAGACATGACTGACAATATTGCCGTGCTCAGCGACGGTATCACAGTTTCTTAGGGTGGACAAGTGTGTAGCAATTGGTTCACCTATCACCCACCGCATTTATTCCGTAATATACTAGTGGTGGGTCCCTTCACTGAAAGCCCACTGAGTGAAAACCGGTGTGCTTGGCAGTAGGAAAACAAGGTCTCCCGCCATGGTCCCGTTGGGGGAGATGGTGAAGAAACTTAAGCAGTGATCTGTGTGTTGGAAGAGACATTTGTGCAGTCAGGGCTAAGTGAGAGCTGGGAAAGAGCCCCGAACTGCACCTTGGATTTGTCACAGGCTGCCTAGTGAAAGCTTCTCAGACGGGACAGATGGGTTCTGTTCCGAAGGGTTAATGGGATTTAGCTTGGCAGTGCTCCAGTGTAATAAATAGCACAGCTGTCTGTTCTGGAGCACACCAGCACTTCAGATTGGTCTGAATGTGAAGTACAAGGAACGGAGAAAGGCCGTGGGTAGAACTGAGACCGGAGGCATAGGCAGGGTTAGGACAGTGGCCCACAGAGACAGTAACTCCAAAGATGGCTGCAAAACATTATACACAGAAAACTCGCTTCAAACAGCTTCATGGGTTTTGGAATAGTGATGACCTGGGACCATCTGATGATAAAAAGACATTTAAATTGAGTTTAAAAGATAAACAAAAAGCTCTACTGTGCTACTCAAACAAAAGCAGCCAGTGACTGTGGTTAAATCAAGAAGGCTCTTGAGGGACTCGGGGTGTAGTTGGGTGCAGAGCGCCTGTCTACCAGTGTAGAGCCTGGGTTCCATCCCTGGCACCAGGAAACAAAAGAGTGAAAAAGAAACCACAAGCCATTTCAAGGGTTTGGACTTAGATTAAGGGTAGTGGAGGGCTAACACGGGATAAGGATTAGTCAGAGGTTTATAAAGGATAAACGGGTGGCAGCGTAGACACAGTATCAGAAAAGGACAAGGTTGACTGAGAAATTGGCTAGGTGGTTAGGGCAGCACGCAAGACTGACATAATGGTGTCCTGAAAGGACTGGGGAGAGGAGAGAGGTGTGATGGAGCCAGAAGCAAAGGCCTCAGTATTGGACTGGAGCGGGGGACACAAAAGAAGAAGACCACAAAACTCATTACACACACGCACCTGTGGAATGTGATGGCTTCTCTTGTTCTATGGGTTTGCCAAAGCGATCTTTATCTTTTAAAAGAAATCTTTTGAAATCTAGATTTGTATATTTAAGATTTATCTCCTGGTACTCTGGAATTAAATTTCTGAGATTGCAGTAAATTATTTCCTTTATTGGTTTCTCTTCCTCTTGTTACTTCCCTATTGTATTCTCAATATCTTACTGCTTTTTATTTTAAAAATAACAAAAACAAAATAACAAAAACAAAACACAAAAACTATAAAAACAATACAGAATTTCAAAACAAGATGATAGGAAATCAACAATGGTTGTTGTTTTACTTATTGTTATCTTCAGTGTAGTTGCTCAGATTACCAGATATAGGTATACAATATTGATCAAACAGTTAAACATTAACTATTGCTTTCAATAAACAAATAGAAATTAGTAGTACAATTATTTTAGCTATCTTATGTGTGTGTGTATATATGTGTGTGTGTGTATGTATTTTCCCTTCTTTCGTTCTTTTTTCCTTTTCCTCATCCCCGTTGTTCTTTCCTATTGAGCAGTTTCTTTCCCTTTCATAATATTTATTGTGCATTTTGGGTTTTATTTACTCTTTCAGGATCTTACAGTAGGGAGACAATACAGTGTTTACATACGTGGGTCTGATTTATTTCATTTATGAGTATGGTCTCTAGTTGCATCCACTTACCTATAAAAGCCTTGAATTTATCTTTCTTTAGAGATGACTAATTGCATAAAATACCACATCTTTTTTATCCATTTGTCAGTTGATGGGCATTGAGGTTGTTTCCCACATTTTGCTATAACAAATTGTGCTGCTATAAACATGGGGGCACATATATCGCTGTGGTATGTCTTTAAATCTTCTGGGAAGATAGCCAGAGGGGGAATGGCTGAGTTAAATGGGACTTCTAGTCCTAATTTTTTGAAGAATCTCCACACTGATTTCCACGGTGGTTGCATCAGTTTATACTCCCACCAATAATGGAGAAGTGTTCCTTTTTCCCCACAGCCTCTCCAGCATTTGTTATTGGTTGATTTCTTTATGGTAGCCATTCTTTCTGGGGTGAGATGGAATCTCAGTGTTGTTTTAATTTGCATTTCTTGAATGACAAGTGATGTTGAACATTTTTTCATGTATTTATTTGACATTTGTATTTCTTCATTTGAGAACTGTGTAATATCTTATTGTTTGTTTTCTGTTAAATTTTCTCCTCTGAATATAGCTCTGAATGACCAAAAGAATTGTGGGCCCTCTGAGTGTCTGAAACCTGTCTCCTTCTCAAATCCTACAGATTTCCTGAAGTTTCCAAGTTGCTTTTCAAAAATGTTGTGGAAAAGCGTCATTGTCACGTGTAGGTATTCTACCTTTTTTTCAGTAGACACATTTACTGTTGTAGTCAATTCTTTCATTTTCTCAAAAGCTTCTTCTCACCTTAAAGTTGGTATATGTTTTCATCCTAACTCAGATGTGCACAGATAATTCATATTTAATTTTAAAAGATGACTCACAGGTCACTTATAAAGATGATGAAATTTATACCAGAAAGACAGAAGCTCTTAAAAGTACATAGGGCGTCTGTTTGGTTGGGGAAGGAAGGCAAAGAAAAAAAAGTAAAAGATTTTTCTGCTTTATTTATTTATTTATTTATTTTTGTGGTTTTTAGTTTTGTGTAGTTTTTTTCTCCCCCCAGTACCAGGAATCAAACTCATGACCTTGCGCTTGCCAGGCAGGCGCTGTGCCGCTGAGCTAAATCCCCAGCCCCTTTTTGTGGCTTTTAGGATCTAACATTTCTGGCTTGGTCCTCCAAAAGACTAATATGTACAATGTATAAAGAGCTGGAAAAAAGACTCCAAAAATAAAGGAACAATCAAAACGTGAGCAATTGAAATGAAGAGACACTTCAAGGCGGTATCTTTGGCGATCGGAGAAATGCAAATCAAAACAACACTGAGATCCCCTTCTTCCTCAAGAACTGAGAAAAAGCAAACGCAGGCAAGGTTGTGGCCAAGGAACCCATCTTCACTGTTGCTAGGAATGTAAACTAGTACAACCACTATGTAAATCCGTTTGTTCAAACAACTAAAACAGCAATTCCATTTAGCCAGCTCTGCTCCTTCCAGGTACCGTCCCAAAGGAGTTCAAGCTGTCGCGCTACGCTTACACATGCACACCCATAACGCGCCTTAGTTCCCTCTCGGAAGCCCATGTGCCCGTCGACAGATGAACGGAGAAAATGTGGTGTACCTGTACAGTGGCGCCATAAAGACTCGTTCGAGTCATTTGTAGGAAATGAATGAGGCTAAGTGAAATAAGTCAGCAGATCTTTTGGGGGCAGGGTCTTATTGTATAGCTCACATTGGCCTTGGACTCACTATGTAGACCTTGAACTAGAGGACACCCTCCTGCTTCAGTCTCCCAAGTGTTGGTTTTTACAGTCGTCGCGCGCCACTGCTGGCTCAGAATGTTAAATATTGCGTGGTTTCTCTTATATGAGAAACCCAGACTATAAATAATTTAAAGAACAAAATAAAAGATAAGAAACAGGGAGACAGACTGTGGAGATGGGAAGGCAATCTAGCCACGGAAGGAGACAGATGGAAGGGGTAGCCCTCGCTTGTCTAAGCACTAGATCCCAAGACGAAGGTCATTATTGTGCATCACAAACATGCACTAAAAAAGCAACCGGTGCAGGAGGGTCTCTCCATCCCAGGAGCGGCCCAGCAAGCCGAATGTGCTAGGTGCTGTCCTGGCCCCTCTCGGGACAGGCTTCCCTCTTCCCCGCCGGATCCAGCAGGGGAGGAGAGCACGCGCCCAGCGCCAGCCTCGAAGTCCGCGTTCCCGAGCGGGGCGGGACCCGGGAAGCCCGCAGTGGGGGCGGCGCCGATTC
>NW_004955502.1:4197269-4212528 GCF_000276665.1 Chinchilla lanigera
CGCGCGTGCGGGGCGCGGAGACCTGGGGCTCGGCCGCTGTCGCAGAGCGCGCGGAGAGCAGGTTGCGCTGGCCGGCGTGCGCGGGCGGGCAGGTCCAGTACGGCCAGACAGAGGCAGGCTTTGTTTAAAAACTCTTTCAGGTTTATCAGAAACTAGCTTCACACCATAAAATGTGAGTCTTGGACTGGTAGTGGCCATGGTACAAAGGTTGGCCGCAGAACAGCATTTGTATACAAATTAACTTTGGTTAATTAATTGTGAATTTCCAAACGGCAAGTGGTCAAAGAATTCGTCACCTAGCATTGTCTTCTGGCGTTACGTTTAGCATCCGGCAGGAATGTTACCAAGTGTACTGTAGCCAGAGCCAGAGACAATGTGGGTGTTCAGAGTAGCTCACTGACTTCAAACATCTAGCTCATTTGGAGTATTTTCCTTTCTTTCTTTCCTTTTTTTTTTTTCGGTATTTTTGAGAGAGGGTCTCACTATACAGTTCGAGTTGGTCTTGCGCTCACTGTGTAGCCCAGACTGGTCTCGAACTCGCAGTGATCGATCCTCCTGCGTCAGCCTCCCGAGTACTGGGATTACAGGTGTTTGCCACCACGCCTGGCTTTTTGAGTATTATCAGTTGCCCTGGAATTACATGCATTGTGGTAAACAAGTCATTTTAGTCTAATGCAGATTTGCACATTGCATTTGTATTTTCTGTGTAACGTTACACGTTGTTCTTTTAGCTTTTTAAGGACATACTGTTTTCAGAAATAAATTGTAAAATACAGGAACATAAGTGTGATTTTTAAGAAAAGATTAGTACAGTTAAAGTCTGTATAATCCATAAAACTAAAATATAATGTACATAGATTATTGGCGAAGAGATGGACGCAACAAACATGAACAGTGACTAAAACCACAGAGCGAGAGAAATGAACATAAATATTCAAGGCAAAGTAACGTACGGTATTAAAAGCAAAGAGCGTAAATCATAACCTGTGGGGCTTATCTGAACTGGATTCTTTTCCCTGTTTATGTTTGTGTGATCAGGTTTTAAAATAACAGCGGCCAGGAAACGTGAGAGAGGCCGAAGGCTCTTTTCCCATCCTGTTGTGACTTTGCCTGGAGTCTGTGGTATCATGTAGCCCATTGTTTAGACAACTGGGCTGTATCTGGGTTCTAAAATGCAGCTTTTTAAAGAAAGTTTTAAAGATTTGGACCTATTGAGAGTTAAGTAAATATAAGCACACAAACATTTAAAAGTGAACAATTTTAATTTCAGTTTAAAACTTTAGTTTTAATTTTTGTTGAGGTTCTATTTTGATATGTAAAATGTTGCTTTAATTTTTTTTTTTTTGAGACAGGGTCTCACTGTGTAGTATGTATGGCTGGCCTTGAACTCGCTGTGTAGCCCAGGCTGGCCTTGAACTCTCCACTGTCCTAGTGGTGCGATTACTAGGAGTGTGCTACTGTGCTCAGCTAAAATGTTTTTAAAGTGCTAGGGGTTTAGCACTTGCCTACTGTGACCCTGGATTCAAACCCCAGCGTGGCAGGGGGAAAAAAGTTTTCCAGGCAGGCGCTTGTGCCGCTGAGCTATATCCCTGGCGGAAGAAAGTTTTCTAACTTCCGTGAATTTTTCATTTCTCTGTATTAAAACATCTTACCAAAAAATAAAAGATTGAAAAAGCGTTACAATTTCTAAGTCTAACACAACTTACTGTAATTGTGATCCTCGCAGGGCAGTACTTTGTAATACATAATTTGTGGGCTGGCCATGTAGTTGAGATCATCGTTCACTCACTCTAGGCATCTCCTGCAAGGAGAACACAAACCAAGGGGCTTGATCTGGAAAATAATTTTCCAAGTAGGTAGAGGAGAAAGTGAGGCTCCGAGAATTACATTTTGCTCACTATAGTGGAGTTCCAGGGGGCCATGTCCAGATTCATGCACAGATCTTCTGACTGTGACACCCCCATCCTGTCCACCAGAACAGCTGTCCTTGACTTCAGCTCACTTGGTGAACTGTGCAGATAAACCTGTGGACTGGGGCAGAGGTTTGAAGAAGGCACCCACGAGTGGACGTGTTGGGTAGGCCATGAATGTGGTTCTGGAACTGTAATTGAGGGTTCTGTGAATTCATTCTCAAGGTGACGGCCTTGAACAGTGATAGGATGCTGCTGTGTGATTTCTGATGTAGTTCCAGCATGGTATACGCGTTATGTCCTTTTTATTTTGGTAGAGCTAGAATTACACTGTAATCTAACATTGGATTTCATTATAGCTAAAATGAGTAATATAACATTCCTACTAAGAACTATAGAAGTTTCCCCAAATGAGATAAATTGTTGCTCATAAATGCAGTAAGTTACCTTTTAAATACTGCATAGTTAACTTTAATCTGAGTGGGGAAAGCTTGTTTTAAGATTATTTAAATCATCTCCTACACTTTTTTTTGGTTTTGTTTTGTTTGGACAGGGTTTTGCTGTGTAGTTCAGATGGGCCTTGAATTCATTATGCAGCCTAGGCTGGTCTCGAACTTGCAGAGATCCTCCTCCCGCAGCCTCCCAAGTGCTGGGATTATAGGTGTGTGCCACCAAACCTGGCTTCTATGAAGACATCTTTTTCGAGGGCCTGGTGTTTACTCAGAAATATCCCTGAACTGTAAGACATAAAGGAAAAACAAGCACTCAAAGTCCATCTTTTGTAACAACTAGGAATCTGATTGCTGCAATTAAGTGGAAGGTAGTGAAGTAAATGAACAGGAAAAGGGAGGCGGTTAGCTGGCTGTGTTTTCTACAGGTAGTTTCATTATTTGAACTATTAGGAATTTTGCATCTCAAGGATCCTCATTCAAATGTAAATAAAAACCATCATCCAAGGGCGTAATATCAATTATTAATAGGAGATCTGTGACACACCTTTTCAAAAATTATGGTGTAGATGATCAGGAACTAACTAGAGTTAAATGAACTTAAATTCTATTTTTGAGGCATCATATAATGGTCAGAGGCACCAGATCTTATGTATTTAAAGCAAATATACTTTTATTTGACAAATTTTAGTAGATTGCTAATAATCTTAAAGCATTACTATTAGACTCTCTTTATGGTTTTTAAAAATAAAACTTTTTCTGATTGATCAGCCTGTGAATGACTAAATAATTTGAGAAATAACCACAAATTCAACAAGAAGTTCTTTTTTTTTTTTTTATCTTTTTTTTTTGGGTCTTTTAAGAGACAGGGTCTCACTATGCAGTTCAGGCTGGCCTTGAGCTCACTTTGTAGCCCGGGCTGGCCTTGAACTCACAAAGATCCTCATGCTTCAGCCTCCCAAGTGCTGAGATTACAGACGTGTGTGCCACCATGCCCGGTGAGAAGTTCTGTCTATGAGTAGTGAATTGAAGGAAAGAATACCCAAAGAACAAATTGGGCATCTTTGAAAATTTTGCTCTGACGGTTTTTTTTTTTCCTTTGGGTATTAAAAATCAAACTCAGGACCTTACACTTGCCAGGCAGGCACTTATGCCACTGAGCTATATCCCCAGCAGTCTGGAAATTTTGCTGGTGTTAGAGAGAGGAAATAATTTTCTGTGTAGAAAGCACTGTGGAGTGAGACCAAAGCCCTGGAGCACATCCCTCAGTGTGTGTTCACAAAGGGCGGGCGTGAGCATCTGTGCTGAGCAGTGTGTGTGTGTGTGTGTGTGTGTGGGGAGCTTGGACAGAGACACAGGCTCTTGTGTGTACTGTGTCATGTGTCATTTTTTTGAAAGTAACCGGCTGACCCACCTTTACAAGGTGTGCTCCTTTGGCTGGATTGCTATTTCGAATCTGTGTGAGTGAACATCTTTTTCAGCAGGTACTCATGACAGCCTGCTTGCTTCAGATATGTCTACAGGTTCCTTTCTGTCTGGCAAGTCTTTGGGTCGAAGAAGTAGGAAGTAGGAAGAGTAGCAAATATGTGGAAAGGTAAATAGAAACCACTCATTTTAAATCTGAAGATGAACTGAGTGGGCGGTGGCACACGCCTGTAGTCTCGGCTACTCTGGAGGCTGAGGCAGGAGGAGGATCCCTTGAGCACAGGACTTTGTGGCCAACCTAGGTAACATAGCAAGACCTCATTACAAAGAAACAAATAGTAAAAATCTGAAGATGTTTATGTCAGAAGTTAATAACTTACATTTGTGTGCCGTTTCAATGTTTTGAGAAATCATTTTATGTTCATTTAGTTCTTAAACAAATTTTAATAGTTAAAAAAGGTCTTTTGTGGAAATTTTCAGAATAACCTTTGTTAATTGTGTACATTGGTATTGATCTGATGATTATGTCTTTTTTTTTTTTTGAATCACTGAGGTCTGTGGTGATTCCTTCATTAACTTAAAAAATATTTAAGTGTCTACTAGAGACTAGGCATTATTCCCTGTACTGGGAATGTAGTGATTATATGAAGTCCTTGTGGTGTGTGACGTTTTACTGTTTTGAATTAAGTTAATTATAGACTCTTGGTACTGCTATGTAATCAACAGGGCTGACCCTGCTGCTGAGAAACACATAGTTTTCAACACAGTGCAATTTGAGGACCAAATACTTATTTGCCCCCGAATACTCTGTTCCTGTCTGCTGAAGATGCCCAGACCATTGGGTGTAGCACTGGTACCATCCCGTTCCTGATAATTTGAGTATGTTTCATTGTTTACCAGTCTCGGGAAACAAGGCTGAGAAGAAATAAATGGTACCTAGGACTAATATGTTGGTGTTGTAAGACTGGAGGTTGGCAAAGCATAATTTTAATAGATGCTGTTGTTCGTTGAGCTTTTGCTATGTGTCAGATACTATTGCCAAGCAAGTATTTTATGTACCTTAGCTCATTCAGTCATTATGTCACTTCTGGGTTTGCATTATGATTCTGGTTTTACAGATGGGAAAACTGAGGCCGAGATCTTAAATTTGCTTATGCTCACAGCCAGCTGTGATACTGCTACTAGGATCCCTTGGTCCTTAGACGCAGTGAGTACTTAGGAGGAAGGAGTGCTTCTATATAGGCCAGACTTCTGAAGTCCTTCATGCAGCAGATCTTGTAGGCTGGCGCCTTGGTGAGGGAGGGATGCGTAGAGAGACTGGAGAGCCTCCTGGGTGAGTGGTGGGTGCTGGAGGGAGTCAGATGGGAGGGTACTTCTTGCCTGACTGCTAGGTCCTCAGGCTTAACCCTCCCCCTGACAGCCGTGGGGCTCCAGGTCTGCATTTCAGCACAGGTGTCTACTTGCTCACTCCATGAGTTAGGGGGTGGGGTTTTGCCCGCTCATTAACTTGTCGGATGGATTATCGTCTCTTGGCACTAGTTTCTCATCTGTGAAATGGAGGCAGCACTATTGCCTGCCTGGTGTGCTTCTGTGGCCCTGAATTAGATAATGCTCCCCGCCAGTCACGGGCCTCATGCGAGCTGCTGCAGAGGGCACACTTCGGTTGTTGTTGCTGTTTTTTTTGGCGGGGGATTATTTTGGCAGCAGGCCAGGGCAGAAATGGTCCAGGTGCCCCTGCATAGTTTTGCTTTTTTCTTTTGCCATGTTTAGTGTGGAGTTTTCATGGAGAAGGAACGAAAGCTGTGCCTTAGAGACTTGGGTGGAGCCTTGAAGCTGGCCACAGTGAAGTGGTTTTAAAATGTAGGTGTGTATCAGAATGACCTGGAGAGCTGGTTAAAAACACAGTTAGGGAGGTGTGGGAGAGGCCTGATCACGGCCACTTAGCAAGCGTCCCTGTTGCTTGACTTGCACACCAAAACTGGAGAACTTCTGGTTTGGGCTTTTTCTAGTTTTTTTGTTTTTTTTTCCCCCGGTATGGGGAATCGCACTCACGACCTTGTGTTTGCCAGGCAGGCGCTGAGCCACTGAGCTAAATCCCCAGCCCTTGGCTTTTTCTCAATCTTGTGCTAGGGAGTACTTCAACAATAACAAAGAATTGCTTGGATTAACCATGCAGTGTATGGCAGAAGGAAGTAGGTATCAGTTACCAGAATCTCTTCATTGTGTGTTTTTTAAAATCTTATTAGGGGCTTATAGCATTTATATTGAGAGGACAATGCAGTGTTAAATTTCACGCCTAAATTAAGTCTAAATTGTGATGACCATTTTAGCTTATAAACTAGCTTCATTAGGAAGTGAGTTATATTTCATAAACTATTATATAAGTACCAGTACTATATAAATACATGCTTGTGTAGATCTGAAGAATTGAAAAAGACCATGCAGTGGAATTACTGAGAAAGCACTGTTGAATAAGCAGACTGGGAGGTGTTCATGTGCGGGACAGGAAAGGGATTTCTTCCTTGTTAGCAGAAGTGCAGACTGCTTGCTTGGGTCAGGAAACAAAGAAGGGTGGCAACGCACCTGGGGCCTAGCAACAGTCAGAGATGACTGGAGCTGAGAGCTGTCACTGTGGAGCAGGCCCTGAGTGAGCTGTGGCTTTGCGGCTGGTCACACCTGCCCTCCCGCCTGCGCTTTCGGCTCTAGCCAGTGACTGCCTTTGGTGGAGCCCACCTGGGAGTCCAGTGATGACCTCCACAGGCTGCTTCTCCAGGGCAAGAACAGAGCAGAGCATGCTGTGTAACAAGCGGAGCACACCCACGCAGTGATAGTGAACCTTTCAGCGCTGTCAGTGATTGCGAACAGCCCGCTGTGGCACGTGTGCGTAGGTTCACCCCAGCTAGGTAGGACATTAATGAGAACCTTTGGGAGTTTGTAGTGTATCCTTGGTGGGTTTTTTTTTTTTTTTGCAGTACCAGGGATAGAACTCACAACCTTGCGCTTGCCAGGCAGGCACTTATGCCACTGAGCTATATCCCTAGCCCTTCTTGGTGGGTTTTAAATAACTTTTAGCATTGTGATACATCTGCAGAGTGCTTGTGACTACATGTTACGTATGTGCCTTTAGGAAGGGGTTTATCCACACTTGGCCTTTAACTAAACTTTTGGTGATCCATATAACCCTATAAGAAACACAATCTAGGCCTGGTGTGGTGGTGCACGCCTGTAAACCCAGCACTGGGGAGGCTGAGGCAGGAGGATCACTGTGAGTTTGAGGCCTTGAACTCTACAAAGTGAGTTCAGGGTCAGCCTGAACTGCACAGTGAGACCTTGTCTCAAGACCAAAACAAAACAAAAAACACAATCTAGTCTGTTTTCGTATTGATGTATATTGAACAAACACGCTGGAATTTTCTTCATTAGGTAGCCTTAGTTTAGTGGAATAAATGGTTTTCATTAGGAAGCCTTTTAATGAATACATTTAAAAATTCTTGGCAAGAGAAGTCTTTTCTATTTTCTTTTTTGGTAGGAGGAGTAGAACTCAGGGCCTTGCGCTGCCAGGGCCTGCCACTGAGCTACATCCCCAGTGCAAGAGAAGTCTTTTGTATTGTGCTCTACTTTTGTTCATCTGGATTCCTTTGATAGCAGTGTTGATATAAATAACAGTTACTAGAAATAAGCTAAAGTGAAAGTAAAATGATTGCTTCTTTGTCCCTAGTCCTTTTTGTTTGGTACTGGGAATTGAACTCAGGGCCTTGAACTTGCCAGGCAGGTGCGGTGCTGCTCAGCTATATCCACGGCCCCCAAACCCTTTTGAAAGACACATTACATTTCTAGTTAAATCTGTTGCAGGTACTGTTACACATCTGTCTTCTGCTGTCAGTTCCACCTACTCTTACCTATCTATGTTTTGGTTTTGGTTTTGGTTTTTGGTGTTGAAGATTGAACCCATAGCCTCCCTAGCTTGCTGAGCATAGACTCTACCACTGAACTATGCCTTCTGTCCCCCAAGTTAATATTAATTCTGATTAAAAAATTAATTATTTTACAAAAATTCTTGGTGGTTACTACAGAAAGGGTTTCTCTCTTTCAAGAGATGGTATGAAGGGTCTTAAAATAGAAGCAGTACTTGCTCCAAAATGGTTAGATTATGGCTCATATTTCTTTAGGGTTCCAGGCGGAGAAAAAGTACAAGATCTTTTTTTTTGTCTTTTTGATACAGGGTCTTGCTATGTAGTTAAAGCTGGCTTTGAGCTCACTGTGTAGCCCAGGCTGGTCTTGAACTCACAGCGATCCTCCTGCCTCAGCCTCCTGTGCTGGGATTACAGGTGTGTGCCCCCACACACAGCATACAAGATCTTGTTCAAAGCTTCCAGAAAAGGAAGAGCTCGATTGCCTATGATTGAACAAATTAATCAGATAATCATCTGGCCATCAAAATTTAATATGAAAATAAAAGGATATTTGTGGTTGTAAAGTTATAACTGAACAAAATTTTTTTATTGCTACTGGGGACTGGACTTGGGACTTCACACTGAACTACAGCCTCAGCCCTATTTTTTATTTTGTTTTTCTATTTTGAGGCAAAGATCTTGCTGAATCCCTAAATTACCCAGGCTGGACTTGAACCTGTGATCTTCCTGTCTCAGCCAGCTTCCCAGAGTGCTGGGATACAGGCATTCACCATGATGCCCAGTTTATAATAGAGATTAAAAGAATAAATACTGTTTCTTAACTTGTCTTTTAAAAAAAAGAGTGTGGTAAAAATGAGAAACAGACTTGAAACCAGCTGAATAGGACCTGTACTTGTAGTCATACATGTACATACTGTTGCTAGTGAGTGATCTGTTTTAAAGGAGAGAAGATTTCATACTTTTATGTGATCTTGTAAAAGCGTATTGTATATTTTTATTGATACTGATAGAATTAGTAACCCACAAGAGAGAATTGAGTCTGTTGGTTTTTCTGTATTATGTTTGTTGAATTTCCCTGATTGGAGGATTGAGTTATTCCAGAGAGAACTTTTCTTGTCTTCCTTGTTATTTTTTTTCTAAAATTAGATAAACCAGCTGTGTTTTGGTTTGTGGGCCTGATTTGCTTTTACCCTTTGGAGTTAGTATTTGAGGAGAGAACAAAGAACTTGTGTGTGTTGAAGGGGAGTGTGTTAGTTCCCTGCTCTTCCTGCTCGTCATTGTTGACCTTGAAGATCAGAAGGTTAAGATGATTTATTTCTCCGTTATGATGGTGCATGACAATTCAGACATAAGCGTGGCTTGTGTTGGGCACTGAGGTGATAGAAAAAACAGATGAGTGAGGAGTATAAAATCAGTCACTGGCTGGGCATGGTGACACACACCTGTAATCCCAGCACTCAGGAGGCTGAGTCAGGAGGATCTCCATGAGTTCAGGCCAGCTTGAACTACATAGTGAGTTCAAGGTCAGCCTGAACTACACAATGAGAGCCTGTCTCAAAAAAAGAAAGATCAGTCAGTAGCGATGTACTCAATGGCGAGTTGAGAAAGGGTTGTCTCTAGCTCAGGAGGAGGGCTTCCGCTGTGGGGAGAGGAAGAGGAGACTGGTGGCTGAGTGTGGTTGGCCTCAATGGGATGTCAGGTGCTTTAGAAACCAGAAAGTACTCATTTCAGTTGTGATGGGATATTTCACAGAACCTGTATTTCCTACATTTCTCTAATAATGTTTGTGTTTTATAAGGGAAGGCACATAAGCAGACCTTTATCAACCAGTCACATAGCTTGATGACGTTAATGGATCATTAGGGAAGGCGGAGATCGCCTGATAGCTGCAGAGCACGGAAAGTGGGCTCTGGCTCATTAAAGGCGTATTTCTAGGCTCAAGTGTGGTGGACTTTGCTCCTGTTCTCTAGGACCCAGCTGTTTGACGCCTAATGTTAACATAGATTAGCTTTTCTTGAATCACAGCAAAGCTTATTACACACCCAAGCAGGGAGTGTTCACTGCTTGGTCAGCTGGCTTCCGGACATCGGGACCGCTGAGCAGTCGGTGCGGCTGCGCACTGCCGGGCGGTGACGGGGCGGGCCCAGTGGGTCGGGCGGCGTTGCCCTGCGTTGGGGATGGGGTGAGTGATCTGAGACCATCCAGGAGTGGTAGTTGTGTCAGTTCTTGAGGGCCAGTGGTACACCCCCATTTTGAAAGTCTTGCGGACCTTTTCTCACTTGATTCTTACATTGACCCTGTCTGTAGAGGTGACTGTTCTTACCTCTGTACAGCAGAAAGAACTGAGGTCTAAGTGACTGGCTGAGGTGACAGAAATAACAACACATGGAGCGGAAAGATGTCTTCAGGTAGTCTGACGCCAGAATCTTCGCCTGTTGTAGGACTCTTACATTCCCTTTTTCTTTATGTTCTTTTGAAGGTCAGAGCTTTGAAAAATCCCTCAAGGACTGGTCTGGTCTGTTGTATATTGTCTGCACAGGGAAGGTAAAAATCTGACACTTATGCAAGTCCTAGGCAGACAGCTGTTTGGTGACAGTCATTTCCCCTGGGTTTAGACTTGCTCTCAGTCCTGTGTACATAGGCTCCAGACTCCTGTGCCCGCTGATGAGAGAAGAGAGACCTTTGGACCTCCAGAGTAACAGCCATTCTTTACAAGTACTCACTTTATTTGATTTTATTTTAGTCTTTTTGAGACAGGGTCTCACTATGCACTTCCGGCTGGCCTTGAGCTCACTTATGTAGCCCAGGCTGGCCTTGAACTTGCAACCCTCCTGCCTCAGCCTCTCAAGTGCTGGGATTACAAGTGTGTGCCACCATACCTGGCGTACAAGTACTCATTTTAATTACATACTTGATGCATGTGTTCTAAACAAAAGCATTCCTGTAAAGTTTTGTGTGTAAATTAAATAATGAATTGAGTTAGGGTTTGTAAGTGTACTGGACAAGCATCCGGCTTGTTAAAGGACAAGCTGTTTTGGGGGCAGTGGTGGTGCTGGTTATTGAACTGAAAGTGTTTGCACTGAACTACAACTTCATTCCTTCCTATTTTGTATTTTGAGACGGGGTCTTCCTAAATTACTCAGTTGCCCAGGCTGTGCCTGAACTTGTGATCCTTTTGCCTCAGCCTCCCAGAGTTCTGATATTATAGGCATGCACCATGCACCTGGCTAGGGATTTCTTTTACAGAATCTTTTTTGTGAAATAAATGATTATTTTCCAGATTGTACTAATAACATGTATTTTTCATATGCTATTTTTGCATGAGCCCAGGACTAAAAGATAAATTTGATATAAATATGCCAAAATGAAATTTGATCTCATTTTGGGCTGCTTATTACCAATAAAAAAGGATTGGATAAAAGCTCTTTTTCCTTAAATACGTTTTATTTGTTGAACTTGCACTAACATGTATTTTAGTAGGTTCCTCTACAGTATGAATAATACTCTTTTGACAGATTGAGGTTGAGTATGTAGTACAATATTGAATTATTTCTATGTGGTGAAATTTATAAGGTAAATGGTAACATTTTGCTGTTTGTGCTAAAGTCAGTGTTTTGCATCACTCAAGTTAGCTGAAGTAGATAAATTTTGGAGAGAGCATTTATTTAAAAATCATTGTAGTTGAAAAGCAAACAAAGTCCTGTTCTGAAGACATGTTTTCATGTAACCCTGAGTGAAATAGTCTCTGCGTAATATCATGCTAATGAGGCCCTGAGCCCAGATTCATTGTAGTCCAGTTCTGTCCCTAAACACTCCACAATGACTGCTCTGTGAACTTGCAGTTAATGGGTCTGGTGGCCTTGTTTAGATCATTATTCTTTTCCACCCTTCAGCTACTGACCAGTGAGAGCTCTTAACTCTTTCCTCCTAGCTTCTGTGGCCGTGCACACTTGCAGCGCTCGGACTTGTCCTGTGTTTTGCTGTGTATGTCCTCTGACATGCCTTCGCTGTTCGTGCTTACAGTGCTGTACTCGACTCATTGCTGTGTTCATTATGTGAGCCCTGTAGTTCCGACTGTCTCTATGTAGATTGTCGCAAACTTCCTCTCCGTGTCACCCTGAGCTGCATTCCAAACTGCGTGTTAGACATCTCAAAACTTCACGGTTCCCATCAGATCAGTCTTCTTCCAGAAACGTGCATGTCCTTGTTTCCCAGTTACACCCTTACTGCCCGAGAGCAGCGACAGTGACCCTTTCAGGGCCCAGACCACAACCCCAACCCATGTGTGAATTGCAGAGGCCAACACTGCCCTTAAACCCAATGC
This sequence comes from Chinchilla lanigera, assembly GCF_000276665.1. Taxonomy (NCBI): domain Eukaryota; kingdom Metazoa; phylum Chordata; class Mammalia; order Rodentia; family Chinchillidae; genus Chinchilla; species Chinchilla lanigera. The sequence continues at coordinate 4,209,292 of NW_004955502.1, forward strand.
CGAGGTTTTAGTTTAGAAAAAACAAGTCACAGGTTAACATCTTTTGTCTTAAAAGAAAAACAGATAATGTAAGTGCCATGCATGGGCTGCCACTGCCCTAGAGCGTTTCTGCTCAGAAGCGAAATAGCTTTCTGTTCTTTATGTGCAGGTTCTGTTTCCCAGTCCTGCTCTGCCTCTTGTAAGTATCTCTTCCACTTTCTACACCTTCTGAGTGGAGACTTCGTTACTTTTCTTCCAGGTACATCTCTGTGTGTCTGGCTCCATGTGCAAATTATTTAAATAAAATATCCGGCTCTTTTCCTCAGTGTACAGTCTAGCCTGTGCATTGCCAGTAGGGTCATAATTAAAGGGGGAAATGACTGCAGTGTTCTCCCCAGTAAGTGATCCTTTCTCAATACATTTTTTGTGGGATTTGAAACCTCTCCTGACCAGGTCTTTGCCCACTTTCCTACCATAGCACTCACCGTGTGCCTCTAGGGTTCTGTGCTCCATCTCCATTGACCTGGTCCTCAACCACATCCCCCGTTTTCCTTTCTTCTTCTCTTGCTCAGACACACCCTTTGTCAGGGAAGAGTCAGGGTTACCCATCTTTTAGGGTCTGCTTGCATTAATTCTTTCGAAGTAGCCTTTCTGAATGTACTGTTTGGAATTATACCTGCGTCCTAATGTCCCTCACAGATCGGTGATGTATGTCATCCTTGCCTGTCTCACAGTCTCACTAGATTGTAACTAGGGGTGTGAACTGCATAGCTAGAGGTTTTGTAATGTTTTATGTAGATTATTGGATCTCAGGTCTCAGGACTCTTTCACACTTTTAAAAATTACTGAGGGTTCCATGAATATTTCGTTGCTGTGGGTTATATCTATAGATATTTACTGTGACTACAAATTAAATCTTAGATGTTTTAAATTATTTAATTAAAATATCAACGGATGCATATTAACAGGAATAACTTCATGAAAAATAGCTTAATATTAGAAGAGTGGCATTATTTTGCATTTTTGTATTTCTTTAATGTGTAACTTAATAGAAGACATCTGGATTGTCGTATTTCTTTATACTTGCAGTTGGTTGCAATATGTTGTTTTGGCTGAAGTACTGTATGTGAGGAAAATGTGGCTTCAGACAGGTATGCTTTTGGGAAAGGGAGTATTTATTTGACCTCTTCAGATAATTGTGTGTATTCTTCTTTGATCCTTCACCCAAGCTTAGCAAGTAGTAATTCTTAAAGTTCTAAAGGGGAACCTAAAGTAGGATCAGTAAACTTTCTGTCCTATCATATTATATAGCTCATTGGTCTGTTTTGTCCTTTGGATGGATGTTTAAACCATGCATAATTTTATAAAGTGAGGTATTCATCATTTAGAACACATTTCACCAAGTTATACGGGTTTTCCAGATTTATGTAATATTAAAAAACTATATTCTGATCTCATCACAAACATCTTTAAGTATTGGAAAGGTGTTACACTGGTAGAAATTAAGTTCTGCTTTTCACTTGAAAGTTTGAATTTCACATGGATAGCAAAAATAATCAGTGGCTTTCCTTTAAGTGATGGGCTTCCCTCAAAACAACAGACCAAGAACAATAGTAAAAAATCCCAAGTTTGTCAAAGCCTCAAGGTTTACTTAAGAGCCATCATTTGTCAGTGCTTCTCAATGAAAATGATGTTTTTAAAGGTCGCAACTCAAAGCAGTAGTGCAAGTATTTTCCTGGAGTCACAATTTATACTTTGAGCAGCAGAAGTGTTTTATGCACACTTGTCATTTTATACAGAGAATATGAACAAGACATATATTCGTGGATCAAGATGTAATAGCATTAATAATTTTTATTGCTTCATCAAAGTCATGCTTCAGTGAAACAGCATTTTCTTTTCTCTAAGTGCCGTGGCTACTGTTACAGTTCAGTGTTACTGCCTTGATACCAGCCAAAGCTGTAGAAGTTTATCCATCATTAGTGCAGATGTAGCCACAGTGAAAAAGGCAGATGTCCTGTTCTTGTTGTGAAGGTCATTTTTGGCCTTGTTGATAGCATTGCAGGGGTGTCCAGGAGGTCCTGCTTGGAGAGAACTAACTGCTGGGCTCGATCATTGTTCCCTTGCGTTGGGAATACGTTCAGGCTTTGTAGAGACTAGTCATGTAGATGACGGAAATGTAAAGTTGGACATTACGTCAGCTAGTGTAATTCCTGTTCTTTACCAAGAAGCTGAGGAGACGGAAGCGCGGAGGGGTGAGAGACTCGAGGAGGGTCTTGGACACATCAGTGGCAGAGCTGAAGGACAGTGCACACGGCTCAGGGCGCAGAGCTCATTTCTTTCTGTCTCTATTGTGCAGTTAAATGTTCAGCAGTAATTTCAGATACGTTTTATATAAAACTGTGACTACAAAGTGAACATTTACTTTTGTACTATAATACGAATATTGGCAGAAGTTCTAAGAGAAGTTTGAACCCTCCTTTGAATCCTTACCCAGAATGCTAGCGTTAACATTCATCAGTTTTTTTCTGTTTTACCTCTTTTAAAAAAAATCTGGTTGATATGAAGTTGCTTGTTGTGATCAGATGGAAGATTAAGTGAGAAATGGACATAATAGGGCATTTAGTGTGTAATCATTGCTTCAAAAAACCCTCACAATATGCCCTGGGAAAACTAACTATCATCAGTTTGACATTTAAGAGTATAGCATGTGATTATTTTTAAGAGTAAAAAAATAATTGTGGTGTTTTTGTTTTTGCTATTAGGGTTGACCAGGGCCTCAGGCATGCTTAACACCTGCTCTGCTACTGAACTATATCCTAACAGAGCATTTGAAAGAGAGGATTTCTTTTTCAAGTCATTTTACTGTGAAAAGTTGTGAGCATATTCAGAACAGAAGAGAATACATGAACCACTGTGTTCCCATCGTCCAGATTCAAGTTATCAATTCAAGCTGAATTTATTTGGCCTTTTTCTTTATATTTTTCCTGGAATGAAATCCCAGATGTTATATAATTTCATTATCCATAAGCCTTTGTAGGTAAGAGTGTTTCTTAAAACTTGTAATTAGGCCATGTTCGATGAAGTCAGGACTTGATATCTAAAATGAATTTGAGCCGGGTGTGGTGGCGCACGCCTGTAATCCCAGCACTCAGGAGGCTGAGGCAGGAGGATCCTTGCAGGTTCGAGACCAGCCTGGGCTACAAAGTGAGCTCAAGGCCAGCCTGAACTGCAGAGTGAGACCCTGTCTCAAAAAAG
>NW_004955502.1:4212628-4232632 GCF_000276665.1 Chinchilla lanigera
AAAAAAAAAAAAAAAAAAAAAAAAAAAAAAAAGAATTTGAATTAATCTCGGAAGTTTTTTCTTGCCTAAATAACAAAAATTACAAACAAAAACATGCCCCTCACCTTTTTTGTAGTGCTAGGGATTGAACCCCAAGGCCTTTCCACGGATCTATGTCCTCAGCCAGTTTTTGCAATTATTTTTATTTTGTCGCAGGTCTCACAAAGTTGCCCAGGCTGGGCCCAGACTTGTGCTCCTCCAGATTGCAAGCACGTTTGTCATCACCTCCAACCAGAAACACCTCCTTTTGATGCTGTCATCCTCTTTGTTCCATGGCCTTGTTTCTCCACCCTTGCTCTAGACTTCTGGGAGGAGAAGGCCCTGCTAACTGTTCTGTTTTACTCGCTGAGAGTTATTTCTGTCTTAGTGACTGTCCCAAGATCCCAGTGTCTTCCCAGTGCCACGCCCACCACCATTTCCAGCTGTTACCTTAGATGTCCACAGCCTCCTCTTTTGGGACTTGTTTCTTCTCCTTTGGCGTAATCTTCCCTCCCAAGGTATTTCTACCTTTCTCTTTCCTTTTTTCCCCATTGACCTCATTCTTCCTTAAAAATGGCAGTTTCTGGCGAGGGACCTGTTCTCTTGTTTTTCTTTCTTTCTTTTTGAGACAGAGGCTCGCTGTGTAGTTCTGGCTGTCCTTGAACTCACTACGTAGACGAGGCTGGCCTCAAACTCATGGCGATCCTCATGCCTCTGCCTGCCCAGTGCTGGGATTACAGGCGTGTGCCCCCACGCCCAGTCTGTTCTCTTGAGTGTTATGCAGGCAGCTCTTTTGTCAGGCTCAGAGCTGCCTTTTTAACAGTGCTTTTGGAATACCCCCTTTGCTGTATTCAAGTGAATAGGCAGCATACCTACATGTTTATGTTTTATACTATATATATATATACACACAAATTTAAAAATTAATAGACTATATATGAGGAAGTTAGTAAATTATTAATTAAGCCTATTGGCTAATTATAGTAATTAAAGTAAGTTGTGTGTTTCCGCCTGTGGAGGCTCTGGCATTCCTTCACCACGGTGGAGTCATCAGAGGCTGATGCTCTCAGGCAGGGCAGGCAGGAACGCAGGGTGGCAGATGAGATTAATGAGCAGGTGTGTCGGATGTGCCGTGCAGAGACCATGACTGACAGTGCTCTGTGACAGGCGTTTTCCAGAATGACGAACACCTTTTGGTCAGGTTCCAAATGAAGGACAGTCTTTTTGAGTCCGTGGTATTACATTCTGGAAAACTCTGTACATTCAAGCAGTGTAAAACTATATTGAATGTAGGTTCTGGGCTCACCTGTCTTTTCCTCTGAGGTTTGCTGTTCATTTTGCTTTCTATGCATTGTTAATGGCATTAAAATAATTTGAAAATTGGAAATGAGCAGTAGGAAGTGTTGGACCCCCACTCACAGGCGTCAGGCCCGGCTGGAGCAGCTTTGCAGGCGTTGTTCGGCAGCGGTGCTTCTGTGGAGCCCTCTTTCTGCATTAACACTGAGTGTTACACTATTGATCAGGGGAAGTGCCAGAGCTTTTAAATTCTGAGTAAAAAATACAAAGATGAAGTGAAATAATAAAAACCTTTCACTTACAGTATATTGCGATAAACCAGAAATTGTAACAAATAGTATATTTGCAAAAATACTATATGATTTACAAATTCCATTTTTACAGTTAAATTGGTGAAACTGTTTCTCATTTGTAAAAAAATGAATGTCCTGCAGAAATTATATTGTACCTCCTCACTTTACTGTCAAGCATTTTTAAAGCCATGTCTTTTGCAAATGTGTACATCTTTTTTTTAACTTTTATTTTATTCATTTATTTGTTTATTGTTTGTTTGTTTTTGAGACAGGGTCTCACTCTGTAGTTCAGGCTGGCCTTGAATTCTCTGTAGGCTAGGCTGGCCTTGAACTCCTGGTGATCCTCCTGCCTCAGCCTCGTGAGTGCTGGGATTACAGGCAAGCACCACCATGCCCATCCTTACCTCCACTTTTAGAATGTCGGGTTTTCACTTATCTGGTCTATTTTTTTTTTTTTTTTTTTGTCTTTGAGACAGAGTCTTGCTATGTAGTTCAGGTTGGCCTTGAGCTCAGTATGTAGCCCAGGCCAGCTTTGAGCTCACAGCAGTCCCCCTGCCTCTGCTTCCCGAGTGCTAGGACTGCAGGCTATGCCACCATGCCCGCTCCTGTTTCTCTCTTTTTAAAAAATATTACATCTGTGTAAAATTTTCTGTCAAGTATAGAGGAAACTCTAGTAATTAGAACATTTCAAAAATTCAGTTTTTGTGTGTTAAATCTGTAAGTAAAATTTACTTACCTGTCAAATACTCAGGGAGCTTTTATGACCAGGATATTTTAATTTAATTTAATTTAATTATTTAATTTAATTTATTGGACCAAGATATTTTAAAAATAAAATTTTTGAACTAGTTTTGGTGGTGCGTACTTGTGAGCCCAGAGCTCTGGAAGGCTGAAGCAAGAAGATCTAATTGAACCCAGCCCAGGCAACTTAGTGATGTATCCATGTCTTATCTCAAAATAAGAAATAAAAAAGGGTCTGGGAGTGTAGCTTGGTGAAGGTCCTGGATTCAGTCCTTAGTAACACATACATGCAAATTAAGTTTTTGTACATTGATCATTAAACATGTGGTGTCTGGTACAGGATTTGAAAAAACAATACATGCTGTGATGTAGACTTAAGAATCATTCAGATTATTAAAGTGGTACATTCGTCGTAAAATGTGAAAGTAGGAGCTAATTCTGTGGAGTATCTGTTTTCTGTACCGAAACCACTTAAAACATGTCAAATGCGTGTTTTATTCTTGATTTGAAGAGCTCCTGAGATGAAGTTTGTGTAACATCTCTTGTCACCTGTTCTTCAAAAAATTCATGTCTAATCTAACTGCTCTCTATTTGTATTCCATCTTCTGGAGATGTGGGCTGTTTGACCAGCGGTGCTTGTATACACTTGGACATACTCTCACGAACTCTAACACATTTTAATCTTTACTATTCACATACTTCAAGAGTGAACTTTTCTTAAAAAATATGAATAGCCTAGTTTAGGTAAGTGTTCATTGTTCAACTAGAAAAGTCTCCATTTTGACTACTTGCCTAAGTTTTAATATGAAGAAAACATTTTGTTTTAGGTAGGTTTGATTAACCTTACTGCCAAAAAGACAGTATTGATGGGGAGATGATTCAAATCGGTTCAGACAGATGGAGTAGCCTGGTTCTGGAAGTGCTGGAAACAGAGGGAGCCGGTAACACGTGGAGAAATCACCTCTGAAGAGGATTTTGAGGCCTGTCAAGTACAGATGAATCAAGTGGCAGTCATATTTTTAGTTGAAGACACAGAGTATTGTGGAATATTGTTGGCTTATTGTGTTATATTTTGCCATCAGGTGGGCATTAAGTCATCGTGACTTCTTACAGGATGGAGGTGATACTGGGGCCTCTCATGATGTGTTAGAGTTGTTTTTGTGTTTTCTTTTTTTGTGTGTGTGTGGTGCTGGACATGAGTGCTTTACCACTAAGCTACATCCTCATCCCAGAGGTGCTAAAGTTTTGAGACCGTATATGAACTGTGTTGGTAATCTTACAATTTCAATAAATCTACTAATTATTAAAGTATATTGTTCAATTACTCTGTTCAAAGAGTTGAATTTAAAAGTATATTTGCTTGATTTTTTAGAAGGTCTTTGGAGGGATACAGTAGACTCCCCATGTCTGGGAGGGGTATGTTCCAGGATCCCCAGTGAATGCCTGAAACTGGAGAGTAGCAAATCATGTTTTTGTGAGTTGTTTCCTGTATGTACAGATCTGTGAAGAAGTTCAATCTAACAGTGGTAAAGTAGAGGAATTATAGCAGCCTCACTCCCTTTGTGCTGGGGGCTGTTGAGTACAGGTGCTGTGGGCCCCTCCAAGAGCCGAGAGCAGGCACGGTGGTGGCTGAGTGACTGACGGGTGTGTGCAGCACAGACACACGGGTGCAGGGGTTCACATCTGGGTGGGGCATCACAGCGTGGGATTCGTCACCCTACTCAGACTGACATGAATGGAAAACGGTGAACTCTTTCTTGATAGAATTTGCTATTTAATATTTTCAGACTGCAGGAAAATGAAACCATGGACAGTGAGGCCATGGATGGGGGGCTACTGAATAATTATTTCTATTTGTGTTTTGATAGTAACTGGAAAACAGACTAAGTGCCATAATTATGATCTAGAATCTGTTAGCAGTGAAGTAATACATTGGTACAAATGCTTTACTAGTGTTAATGTGAGAGTGAAACACGATTAGCAACTTGAAATTTTATATTCCGGTAGGGCAGGCTGTTAATATGTGAGTGCTTATGTAAACACTTGGTTGAGTTTTGCCAAATGTTGTACAAGATTATGAATATTCCTCCAGTGATACTGAGCAGAAAATATGAAGCAGAATGTTTGGCTTAGTGCTGAACTTACAGCTCAGCCCTTGTAGAGACACAGGTTCACAGGAGGAGCAACATGGTGGAGATTTCAGGAAGCTGGAACTGGTTAAATTGAAAGAAAGGAGGCTGAAGAGACCATTCAGACATGTTTGTAGATGCAGTAGATAATAATGTGTCAATCAGCACTTTTTAAAATGAAAACAGGAAGGTTTTATCGTTAGCTGCATTTTGAGATTTTTTTTAGACCAGTTGGTTCATTTATTCATTTAAAGCCTTTTGCCTACCGTGTACAGGCACAGTGCCACGTTGTAGAGATGAATTGGTGAGCAGAACAGATGCAGTTCCACCATCATCAGTCTTGTTTTCCAGTAGAGACAGACATTAAAATTCTGTGTGTGAAGTTGGGCAAAGCGGCTCACACGTGTCATCCCAGCGCTCTGGGAGGCTGAGCTAGAGTCCAGCCTGGGGAATTTAGTGAGACCCTGTCTAAGAGTAAAAAGGGATGAGGGTGTAGCTCCGTGGGAGGGTACTTGCCTAGCATGGACAAAAAGTACTGTATGGCTTCGCTTCAAAGGAGAGGTTCTGTGTCATGAGGGCATGTGATGGGAACAGACAGGAGAGAGAACAGCGTGCCGCGGTGGTAAGAGGGTTCTAAAACACCTTCCTGCGCTCACCAGTGACCTTGAAAAATCTGACGGCCCCTACAAAATCAACTCATTTTGTTGCTGGTTACAGAGAGTCCATGTAACCAAGTAAAATGAGTAAGAATCTTTGATCTTTCTACATACAAGAAGAAAATCACGAGTTTTTTTGGGGAAAGGAGAAAAGCCATAAAAACTAAATGCATTTTCATCGTTATAAGCTAACTGGCAAATTTCCTTTGCAGACCTAGAATTTATGACTCTTGGGTTCTCTAACTTTTGTTCTGGTATAAAGAAGAATGGTTATTCTTACTGTAGTTCTGTAATAGCTTGCTATAGCCTCTCCTAGTAATTGCTCAGTGTATATGTAGATGAATGCTCATCGATACTCCCAAGCAGATGTGTTTTTATGGATATATATTTACACATTTTTTGTCTTTTATTTTACATAATAAAATGGCTATGAATTATTTTTTCCAAGGTTACTGTAAAAGCATGATAGTTTAATGTTTTTGTGCTAATGACTTACTGAATTGATATTAAACAAACCCCTGTACAGATGTAAATAACAGATAGACTCCCAGTGACCAATTGTTTGAATAAATTTATCTTTCATTTTGGGATTTTTTTCATATATTCGTGTACCTTATCAGCAAATTGCTGATATCCTTTCAGTTTATATTGAATCCTTTTTTTTCCTCTCTTAGAAAAAGGGGAAAGATTTATATGATCTGAAGAGAAACCAGAGTATTCCCTCTATTACAGAATGAATGTTTTATGTGACTTTATTAAAATGGGCTAACATAATGGGTCTATTTTTATTTTATTTTATTTTATTTTTTGAGACAAAGTCTCACTTTGTTGTTCAGGCTGGCCTTAAACTCACTATGTGGGTCCAGTCTGGCCTTGAACTTGTGGCAATCCTCCTGCCTCAGCCTCCCAGCCCTGGGATCACAGGTGTGTGCCACCATGCCCGGTTTATTTTCATTTTTCATGTAGTACTTGTCTTCTACATGTTAATCCGAATTCCCCCTTTGTGAAGTACTAGCAGTGCTTTGTGGAAGCACTTTAGGTAGGGAATTATTGTAAGTATACAAGATTACACCTTGAGCGGGGTGTGGTGGCGCACACCTGTAACCCCAGCACTCGGGAGGCTGAGGCAGGAGGATTGTTGAGAGTTTGAGGTCAGCCTGAACTGCATGGCAAGAGCCTGTGTGAAAAAGACAAAAAGCAAAAAACAAAAAAACAAACAAAAAACAAGATTACACTTTGATACTGTTTATGCCTAGTAAGAAGGTGGTGTTTTTGCAGGAGTTTTTTCTGCGGGGACTAGTGAGCTGGCAGAAACACCCTTCTAGGATGTAGCATTTGTAGTCACCGCGTTGCCACTGGTGAGGGTTGGACGTGCATCGTGACCGGCTGAGTAAATTCTGCGTCTCCCAGCAGGTGCTGGAGAAAGGTAAGGTAGCCCCTGGGAGGGACTCGCGCAGCTGGCACTGCCGCTTTGGCCCGCTGGGCTCGCCGGTCTGCAGGGTGCCCTGGTCCGCAGGGTGCCCGGGTCCGCAGGGTGCCCGGGCCTGCAGGGATGCCCCGGCCTGCAAGACGCGGCTGCTGGTGGAGGGCGCGCTCAGCTCTGCCGGGTCTGAGGCTGGCACAGCTGTGTTAGGCGGCGTGTGGGACGGAACGTGGCCGAAGCACGGCGCGCCGCCTCCGTGGGCCGCGCGGTGCAGCCGGTGCGGAGCGGGTCGTCGTCCTCTGTTACCCAGCCGTCCCGGCCTGCCCGCCCGGGCACCGGCGCCGGCACCGCAGCGCTGCTGCCTCCCTCCCGGCGGTTAGGGACGCTCGGGGTTCCCGCCCGCGCCCGGGCCGAGCCGAGCCGGCTGTGAGAGCTGCTCCCCGGCTCGGCTCTGTGCAGTGGTCTTGCCCGCGGTCGCTCTGAAGACCCGCGCTGTCTTGAAGTTCCCTCCGAGCCTTCCAGCCCGGCGCGTGCGTCCTGCCTGGCGCAGGCCCCTCTTTCCGAGCGCGGATTTGCCGGTGTAGTCTCCTGGCCAGAGCAGCTCTGTGTTAGAGCTTTTTGGTTTTCAATCACTGTGAAAGGTGAGAAAAGTATTTCATTTGTTTTGATGACGAAGTAATATCTTTCTTAAAGGAACATATCAGAATTGAATGACAAAGATTTTTTAATGAAATAAATTGATAAAATACAGTTTCTGGAATAATTCTTCACATAGACATTGTTGGTTATTTGAAACACAGACTTTATGTTTAAAAGGAACAGACGATTTGAAGGCTAAGACCTAGGGGAACGTTCTGAAACTCGACAAAACACAGTGTGTTTAATGAAATACAGAACAAAGACACTCATTCTGACTTAGTGGAATTTAGAAAGAACTGCAAGTTTTAAAGTAGTTTGGGAAACAGACAAGTAGTAGTACGCTGGGGAGTGTAGTTTCTGCCTTAAGTACTGCATGTGTGCTTTGTTAGTTTTGATTATTAGTGGCATGATCTACACAATAAGCAAACTGAAGCAAAGGAAAATGTTTGTAAAGTACTGAACCCAGGCTGGTGGTGAGCACCTGAGTCTTGACTGCTCGCTAGGCTGAGGCAGGATTGCTTCAACCCCGGAACTGGAAGGCTGCCTGGGGAATGTGGGAGACGGTATCTCAAAATACAAGAATGTACCCCAACAGCCCCCTGAAACAAAAACAAAATCCAAAAACCAATAAAACACACAATCAGGTTTGAAAATAATTCTTTTTGATGTGAGTTCTATTTTTGCTAGTATTTTTCTGTGTTTAGCTTATAAGTTACTTATAATGGTGAAAGTCTAAAGCACTTTACAATATAGTCCATTCTGTGTTTTGTGGTTCGAGAATATTTCAGTAAACAGGTTTACTTAATTTCATGGTATTTAATTTATGTATTTTATACTGGCTTAGTAAATATAGAAGAATAGTTTTAAAAAATTAAATTTATTTAGTTTTTAATTTCTTGAGAGAAAAAATTCTTTTTTTATTTTGGTCTTTTTTTTCTTTGTTCCTTTTTTTTGGTGCTCAGGGCCTTCTGCTTGCCAGGTGCTGCACTGCTGAGAAAAGAATGATTTAAAAAGTAAACTAGAATATATGCTGACCATTCCCCCAATTATTCTGCCATTTACCTATTTGTTAATTAAGTTCTTACTGAAAAATGTTTTGGAGACTGGGTGTGGTGACACATACCTGTAATCCCAGCACTCAGGACGCTGAGGCAGGAGGATCACTGCAAGTTTGAGGTCAGCCTGGGCTATCTAGTGAATTGAAGGCCAACTTGAATTACATAACCACACCTGTCTTAAAAAAATTCCCCCCAAACCCCAAAACTAAAAAGTCAAAAATAAAAGCTTTAAAATTATTTACATTAAGACCAGTATATTTAAATGTTTTAATTGATGAAGTTGCCTTTCATTTTTGATACTTTATTTAACGCATTAGTTTTACCTTAGGAATTGTATGTTGTGTTCGTTAATATTTTTAAGTGATGGCAAATATCACTGTTAAAATAGGACACTTTAAATATGTGATGTAAAATATCTCTTTTAAGTATATTATGAGTGTTTTGATCTTTGCAGAGACAAGGTATCTGCTAGATTTCAGATTTTGTACAGGTGAACTAATAAAGATGCGTATCTGCTTCCTCAGAGACTTTGGCCTTGGCCTAGGAGGCCATAGTTTATAACTGTGTAGCCTTCAGCGGCTGAGGGCATTCGCTCAGGGGGCAGGTGTTTAAGTTTCCTATCAGCCAGGCAGCACTGTAGTAGGTGCATGCTGCTTATGGAGAAACAGGATATGGTTCTGGTCTTTAAGATCAAAGGAGAGATTAAAATTTCGCAATGGAGCACAGAATGCGGCAGAGGGAAACGAGCGCTGCTTAGTTCAGAGTGGGACAGAGGAGAGTTAGGGTGGGAAATCTTGGGGAGGAGAACGGGGCCTTTGTGACAGGGGTGTCAGCTGTGTGCATAGAGGGCTTCTCTAGTGTGTGTGCAGCACACGCGGAGCAGGGCGCACCTGGGAGCCCGGCCGTCTGTGTGTAGTCATGAGGACCCTCTGAGCACCTCCACGTGCAGCACAGAGCTGCTGTGACCTCTGCAGTGACAGCATGACCTTCAGGGCTGTGTGTGTCTCCTCTCGTGTCTCCTGGAGAAACCGTGTCTATGAAGGATGAGATAAGATGCAGAGCTGGGGGGAGTGGAGGACCCGTGCTGGGACTCCAGGTGAGACTAATGATTCTGAGCAGTCTTACTTCAAATGTTAAAGTGCAGAGAGTCTGGTAAAGTGCGGCCAGGATAAGGAGATGGCTTTGGAATGGGTTTCATACTTCTTTGGGTTAGTATAATTTTTATAAACACATTTCCCTTTGTATTTTCAACCTGAATTTATGCTGGCATTTGTCACAAGTTAGTGATGGGTTAAAACGCAATTATTGTTCATTCGTCATCTTACTTCGTATCAGTAAAGTAGCCTTATGTTGTTACAGATTTACCTTGGTTTCTGTCCCTTCTCACCATTATATTCAAGATGATGGGATCTTATTGCTGCTACTTCCACAGAGGTCTTTAAAACCCTTTATGATTGAATAAGAAGAAAAGTAGAAAGAAGATGCATGCTCTAGTGCCTCACTAGTGATTCTTTCAGATCGCCGCAAGTTTCCCTTCGCCGGCTGTTTGCTGTACCCTGCTACAGGGCTTGTGTTTCCTAACCCGCTTGTTGCTGTGGTTGTTGCCCTTTCCGTCCTTGCTGATATCCCATCCCTAGATTCAGGTTTCCTTTCTTCTTCTGTCCTTGTTTCCTTGCCTCATATCTATTATTTTTCTGCTCACTCCCTCCTGAACTGAAAACAGATTCTTTCTGTTTGAGCAAGGATTCTGACTGTTTTCGTGGACCTCTCTGAAATGTACTTGTTGCAAATTTAACTTTTCACAGAAGAGCAAATGACAGTATTTGATATCCCCAGATAGCTAGCTGTTCAATCTCTTTCCTCAAAGCGTTTCTACTTTTCTCCTCAAGTTTTAGTTTTCTCTGTCCTTTGGGAGATAGCCTACAGGCGTACTATCTTATTTTGATTTTGAGTGGAAAATACTGCAAGGATCATCTGATTGGGTTCCTATACTGGTAACCCAGTTCCTGAAACCAGGACCTTGAAGTAGACTATGAAGTGAGACTTCGAATATTCTTCCCATTGTCCTATGTTATGTTTTGGTAACAGCTCCCAGGATGGAGTTACTTATTTTAGTAGTGAAATACTTTTTAGAGTTGGCAGTTTCCACCTGTGCAGCAGCGTTTGCTATCTCCTTAGGGCTTGAGCCGAGTGCCAGGGTGAAGCGGTCAGTAAAGGCATGGTCAGTGAAGGCAGGGCTTCTCTGTCAACACCCAATGTTCACCTATGTAAGGTCATTTTGTCATTTAGTGTTTTCCAGCATTATTAGAAGAATTGGAAATTTATTGTGTAGATTGAAGCACAGTTGCATTACTTTTATTTGCGACCCTTTGAAAATGGAGAAGGTAAAAATCGAGGCTTTGTTTTAGGGAAAAATCAGTTTTGTCTTAAGCTTAAAGAGATGGGAGTGAAGGAGTTTGAACATACTCCTTGTTCAGCAGTTTTATGAGGGAGTCCTGGCAGAAGGAGCTTTGGATGAATGTTATGAAAGACCTTGAACTGGAGATCCTCACCCAAAGAGTTACACTTTGGGGGGACGTTTGAAATAAGCAGCGTTGGCCACAGAGAGTGGAGGTGAGGATGAAAGCCAGGGTTAGGGGTGCCGTGTGCTCAGGTTGGAGAAAACCACAGAGCGTGATGGGTGGGCGAGGAGTGGAGCAGAGTGCGGAGGAGCTTTGTGGAGTAGAAGAGGGCAGAGCGGAGACACAGAGGGCTGTAGTGCTGCCGGGCATTGCTGTGCTGTGAATCTGTGTGCAGAAGAGCGTTTGTTTTGCTTTTTCCTTTTCCTGTCCCCTTCCCTCCTCTTCTCTCTCTCTTTCTCCCTTCCTTCCTTGCTGGTTTTTTTTTTTTTTTTTAATGAGACAGGGTTTTGTTGTTTTTGCCCAGGCTGGTCTACAACTGGTGGTTCTCCTGCCTCAGCTTCCTGCCTAGCTGGGGCTACAGGCGTGTGCCACACGCTCAGCTTGTCATTTCGTTTGCTGACCCTTTGGGATTGGCAGAGGAAGGACCAGTGTAATGATGTAAGGAGTCTCTTTTTTTTTTTTTTTTTTTGTTTTTCTCCAGTACCGGGAACCGAACTCACAACCTTGCGCTTGCTAGGCAGGCGCTTTGATGCTGAGCTAAGTCCCCAGCCCTTTGTAAGGAGTCTCTTTGTAAATGATTATATTGTAGTGTTCAGTACAGACTTTTATTTGACCTTAAGATGTGGGTTATCATATATATAATGTTTTTGTTAAGTATATGTAAATTTTCACTAACTCATCTAGTTATTTATTCATTGAATATTTTATTGGGTGCTAGCTATATGACAACCTCTCACAACTTAGGAAAAAGGTGAAAGAGATGTAAATAAACACAGTTTGGCTGGGGATATAGCTCAGTGGCACAGGCGCCTGGCTGGCAAGCACAAGATCCTGAGTTCTTGGTAACCCCCCAAAAAAACTCCACAGTCTGTTTTATTTCATATAAATAGAGTAATGAATTCTGTATAATACTGCAGTTTTATTGGTTCCTATGAAATTTTTCCCAAATTGATTTTTTGAAACAGATTAGCAAGCTTTCTGATACTGAAGAAAAAAAGTAGCAAGTAAGCCATTAAGTAAGAAAGCTGAAAATTGTCCTGAACTAGTTTTTTTTTTTTTTTTTTTTTTTTTTTTTTAAGGAAAGTAGTATATTTAATAATATATGTGTTGCTAGGTATGGTGGCACATGCCTGTAATCCCAGCACTTAGGAGCCTGAGGCAGGAGGATCGTTGTGAGTTCGAGGACAGGCTGGGCTACAAAGTGAGCTAAAGGCCAGCCTGAACTGCATAGCCAGACCCTGTCTCAAAAAGACGAAAAAAAAGTGCTGCAGAAGTGAGCACAGTAGTATAGTAAATAAGATCACATGTTCTTTTTTTGTCAGACTTATACATTTTTTCTTTTCAAACTGACATATATTTATACTTATTTATGGGGTGCAGTATGATAACTCAGTAATGTGTACTATGTGTAATGATAAAATCAGAATCATTAGCCTTTCTTTCTCTGCCTTTTTTTTTTTTTTTCCGGTACCTTTTTTTTTTTCCGGTACTGGGAATCAAACTCACGACTTTGCACTTGCCAGGCAGGTGCTGTGCTGCTGAGCTAAATCCCCAGCCCTTAGCCTCTCTGTCTTCTCAGTATAACTTCTATGTGTTGGGGATTTTCAAATTCTTTATTTTGAAGTGTGTAATTGCTAGAGTGTAGTTACCCTACTCTTACAGAACATTATAGAATGACTTCTTCCTATTTAACTATATTTATTTATTTAATTTTATTTTTTTGGCACTGGGAATTGAACTCAGGACCTCGTGCTTGCCAGGCAGGCACTGTGCCACTGAGCTATATCCCCAGCCCCTATTTAACTGTATTTAGACATTTCATTATCTAATCTCTCACTGTCCCAGACCCTCTACCTTTTCTAACCTGTAGTAACCACTATTTTGCTCACAATTTCTGGGTGATCAACTAGTATTTAGCTTCTGCAAGTCAGTGAGGACGTGCAGTTTTTGTCTTTCTATGACAGGCTTTTTTTTTTTTTATGATAGGCTTATTTCACTTAACATGTCCTCTACCTCTGTTCATGTTGGAATGTGTTAGGATTTCCTTTTTATGGCTGAATAATATTCCATTGTGTGAATGTACCACTTTTAAAATCCATTCATCCATTGCGGACATCTGGGTTGATTCTGTGACTTGGCTGTGATGTAGTGCTGAAGCAAACAGTATGAGGAGTTTCCTCTTCGCTGTATTCTTGCCCTATTTGCTATTTTTTGTGTTTTTGATTGTAGCAGTGCTAACTGGGGTAGGTCAGAATCCTAGAGGAAAATATAAAAGAAATACTGTAAGACATTGATATAGATAAAGGTTTTTTCCTTTTGTGAGACCCCAAAAGCACAGACAACAAAGGCAATACTGTGCAAATAAAAGTATACCAACTAAGAAGCGTCGGCACAGCAGAGGGAACAGCAGGATGAAGAGACAGGCTACGGAGTGGGAGAGATTTGCTAACTGTCACGGGATTAATACTCAGAGTAGATAAGGAACTCAGCAGCAGAAACAAACACCCACCCACCCAGCCAAGCACAGCCAACCAAACAGAAACCCCGGATAATGTCATTTTAAAATGGGCAAAAGATCAGGAAATGGATAGACATTTCCTGAAAGAAAACACACCAAATGGATAGACATTTCCTGAAAGAAAACACACCAATAGCCAGCAGTGTATGAGAAAGTGCTCAACATCACTAAATCATCAGGAAAAGGCATATCAAAACTACAGTGAGATTTGTGCATTTTTCCCTTTATGGTTAATATTCTTTTAAGGGCCCCCCCATCCCTCTGCTTTTTTTGACACTGGGTTCACTGTGCAGGGCAGACTGGTCTTGAGCTCGTATAGCAGCCCAGTCTGGCCTGGAACTCACAGTGATCCTCCTGCCTTGGCCTCCCAAGTGCTGGGATTACAGGTGTGTGCCACTACGCCCAGCTTTGAGTCCTGTTTTAATAAGTTCTCTATTCTGAAGTCATGGAGGTAATTTTCTTCTTGAATGTATAGCAGTTTTATTTTTTACATATAGATTTACAAACTGTATATAAATTTTGTATACAATAGGTTGTAGGGCACAAATTTCCTTCCTCTTTCCTAATGGGTGTCTAGTTTTCCTAGTAGCATTTCTTAAAAAGCTCACCTTCCTCCTTGTTTTCTTTGCCTATTTTTGTTTAAATCAATACATAGCCGGGCATGGTGGCGCACGCCTGTAATCCCAGCACTCAGAGGCTGAGGCAGGAGGATCATTGTGAGTTTGAGACCAGCCTGGGCTGCAAAGTGAGTTCAAGGCCAGCCTGCACTGCATAGCCAGACCCTGTCTCAGAAGAAAGAAAACAAGTACATATTCAAACATGTATAGATTTTGTTGTACTTCATTGGTCTATTCACGCTCCGTTACCACTCTGTCATGTTGTAGCTTTATAGTGTGTCTTCCTACTTTTTTTTTTAGTTTAGTTACTCTTTAAGAATGTTTTGGAGGGCTGGGGATTTAGCTCAGTGGCACAGCGCCTGCCTGGCAAGCACAAGGTCGTGAGTTCGATTTCTGGTACCGGAAAAAACCAAAAAAAAAAAAAAAAAAAAAAAAACAAAAAGTTTTGGCTATACTTGGCCCTTGTGTTCCTTTATATGTTTCAGAGAATCTGCTTGGTAAGTTCTAAAAAACAAAATCTGTTAGAAGCTCACAGTTTGAACTTAGAAATCATTTTGGAGAGAACTGATATGTAGTTTTATGTCTTGTCAGCTAGGGTCATGGTATATTGCTTAATTTATTTAGATCTCTTATTTTTCCTTAATACTATCTTATCATTTTCTCTATATTATTCTTACATATTTTTTTTTTTAACTTTCTTTTGGAGACAGTTCAGGCTGACCTTGAATTTACTGCGTAGCCCAGGCAGGCCTTGAACTTGTGGCAATCTTCCTGCCTCAGCCTTTCGAGTGCTGGGATTATAGGCATATGCCACCATGCATGGCTTTTTGTTTTAACGTTAATTTCATTACTTCAGAAGAGTTGTAGGAATAGTACTGTACAAAGAATTGTTGCCTGTCCATGCTTTGCGGGAATTCCTCAAATGAATGCCTCAGCATGTTTTCTTTATCTTTTCCTCTGCCTTTTTCTGTATGTACAGGGGATGATCAGAATACATGTTGTTAGGGTTTACATCTGGATGTCCCCAAGGCCCGTGTGCTTGTCCCTGGGGCTTTGGGGAGGAGACTGGATTATGGTGGCTGATGCTCACCGGTGGGTCCTTCCACTCAGGTGGCTCTAGTCTCAGAAAGCGGGCTGCTGCATGGGCCCATCTCTTCTTTCAGCCATTTCCTTGGTTATTTTAGGCCTCAGACGTAGCTCAAAAAGTGGGTTCTACAGTGGACCAACCCTTGTTTCTCCAGGCTTGTACTTAGTTTTTATCTCAGCTTAACTTTTATTGTTAGTTAAAGAGGTGCCTGCCACCTTTTATGTGAAATTACTACTTCCTTTGTGATTAGTAAATACCTTCGGGGAGATGCACATGCTTTAAAATTAGATTTATTCCTATTTGATCTTTTTTGATGCTATTGTAAATGTTACATTTTAAACATTTGTATTTTCTTTATTGTTAATACATATGTGTCTTTTTTTTTTTTTTTTTTTTTTTGTACTGGGAGTTGAACTCAGGACCTTGTGCTTGCCAGGCAGGCGCTTGTGCCACTAACTATATCCCTGGCCCTTTTTTATTGTTATGTATGGAAGATGATTCATTTCTTTACATTGATCTTACACTTCACAAACTTATTAAACTCACTTGTACATTAACTGTATATTTAAAAATATTTTCTTTGTATGTACTCTTACCTGCACATAGGACAGTTTCATTGTTTTTTCAGTTTTTATATCTCGTGTTTCTTACACCTTTCTACATTGACTAAGACCTCAGGTAAAACACTGAGTGGAAGTGGTGGAAGGAACCTCTTTACCTTGTTTCTGCTCCTAAAGGGGCTCTTTCTGTCCTTTCCCGGTAAGTATGAGACAGACACCTGCATCAGATTAATGAATTCACTTTCCTTACTAAGAGTCTTTTCTTCCAATCACAACTGTTAAATTTTATCAGACTTCATACTGTTCATATGATGAGTTCGAATGACTTTGTAAAAAATTACATTTATTGAGGTATAATGTACATACAGGAGAATTTACCTGTTTAGTAATACACTTTGAGATATAGTTCTGTTCTCCTAAAAAGTTACCTCATTTCCCTTTGTAGTCAGTTACACCTCTTTTGTTAGCTTCTGACAGCCTCTTATCTGATTTGTCATTTTCGTGTTATTATTATTTTTTTTTTTGGTACTGGGAATCGAACTCATGACCTTGCACTTAATCGGCAGGCTCTGTGCTGCTGAGCTAGATCCATTTCTTTTCTTTCTTTTTTGTCTTTTTGAGACAGGGTCTCCCTGTGCAGTTCGGGTTGGCCTTGGCTCCTTTGTAGCCCAGGCTGGCCTTGAACTCACAGTGATCCTCCTGCCTCGGCCTCCCGAGTGCTGGGATTACAGGCATGTGCCACCACGCCCAGCTTTTTAATTTTTTTGCAGGGGTGGGGACTACCAGGAATGGAGCTCGGGATCTTGTACTTACCAGGCAGGTGCTGTGCCACTGAGCTACATTCTTGGCCCTCATTTTCAATTAGTTTAGGCTGTTTTAAAATTTCATATAAATGGACTCCTAAAATAATGCTCTTGAGATTCACCCACATTGTGGCTGACTGTACTTACTGCCAGGTAATTTTCCGTTGTGTGGATGCATATTCATCTGTTAATTTGTTGAATGTAGTCATTGTATGGATAACAGTTTTCTCTTGGGTAAATCATGTTGAGCATCCTTAATCTAAAATCCTAAATGCTCCAGAATCTGAAACTGATTGTCAGCATAATGCCACAAGTGGAAAGTTCCATACCTGACCTTGTGTAATGGGTTATAGGCATGTAGGTTCACTGAAAGATCTGTGTGAAATTATCTTTGGTCTATGTGTATAAAGTGTGTATGAAACATAAATGAATTTTATGTTTGGACTTGGGTGTCATCCCAAAGATATTTTATTTGTAGATCTTCCAAAATCCAAAAAAATTGAAATGTCTAACACACGCATTCATTTATTTATTGGCAGTACTAGGGATTGAAGAAATGTCAGACACTTTGAGTTTGAAGATTTTAGATAGAGGATATTCAGGCTGTGTCCTGGTGTAGAATTTCCAGGGGTATGGTAAACAATTTAGGAGAATTCTAACAGTTTTGCATCTTTGCTAGCATTTGTTGTTGTCACTTTAAAAACTTTTCATGCATCTGGTGGGTTTGTAGTGATATGTCTTTGTGATAATGCTGGAGATCTTTTTCTGCACTATGTTCATATCCATAATAAATTTGAGTAATATTAAAATAAGCCAAATTTGATAATTATATACTTTACATTTTATTTATTAGTGGATTTACTTTGTGACTGGATTTGGCTTTGTTTAGGATTTTTATCTCTATGTTGATGAATTGTATTGTTAGGGTTACTCTGTTTAAAATGAGCTTGTCATTTGGCAGAAGTTTCTGGAAAAGGCAGATAGTCCTGGTGTTTCTATTATAGTTATAGTATCTAAATATAGATTTGATTTCTTTAAGTTCATGGACTCTTCCTCTTTTCCCTTTTTTCCTTTGCGAATTTTGGCAAGTTATTACTTTACTTGGAATTTGTCCATTTCTTTTAAAATTTCAAATCAAGCTTGTTGGTATAAAGTTGTTAAAAACATCCTTTTATATTTTTTGATGTCTGCAGGGTCTGTGGTGGTATCTTATTTTCATTTCCTATTTTTTTTAAGTACAGCATTTCTTTGTTTCAGTCTTGCCAGGGATCAGTTATTTTTAGGAGTCTTCAGAGAATCCTGAAGTACTCTCTCTAATATTAGATAAATCAGAGTTGAGCTTGCTAATGAATCTGCAAGGGAAATGGAAGTTCTGCAAGGTATTATAAATCTGGATTGGATTTTGATAAAACTGGATTTATTCCTGTTGTAGTGCTCTAACACAAAGTAGCATAGATTGTACTTTGCCCTTAACTTTGTTTTCTCCATAAGCCTTGCAGGGCAGTTTTGCAGAATGTGGACATTTTATTTCACAGCAGAGGCTTGTGAGGAGGAGGGTGGGTGGAGAACTCAGGTGTGGGGGACTGCAGAGAGGGAGTGTGGGGCTCAGCTGAAGCAGCCTGTGCCTCCCCGTGTGCGTGATGGGGAAGCTTGACCAGCGGAGGCAGAGAGGGGCCCATCCAGGTCTCTCAGGCTAGGGGTGCACTCCTGAAGCACATGGACCATCATCTTGTGTGTGTTTTTTCTTTCTCTCTTTTTGCCCCATAGAGCTCCTTTAGGGCTGCTGCTGAAAGGATTAGGGAAAGTAGGGTTCTCTGCTCAGGACTACCCCAGCTGCTGTCCTGCAGAACAGTCCAATGTGTCTTTTTTTTTTTTTTTTTGGTTTTTCTCTGGTACCGGGAACTGAACTCACGACCTTGCGCTTGCCAGGCAGGCGCTGTCCAATGTGTCTTGATAGAGCTCTGGTTAATCCCAGGACAGTAATGTCCGGTTAAGCCAAAGTTGGAATGCCGTTATAAACACCAAGAAAACAAGTTTTAAAATTGAAATTATTTAGTGCCACTGGAGATTGAACCTAGGATCTTTGTACTGAACTGTACCTCCAGATCCCCCTTTTAATGTTAAGATAGGGTCTCATTTTCTCAGTCTTCAGAGTTGGGATCTTGCTGTGCTGTCGGTGGTGGTCATGAACTTTTGGCTTAAGGGATGTCCAGCCATAACCCCTAGGTAGTGAGTACTGACACATGTACCACATCCACATGCAGCTCCTTCGAGAGATTTTATTTTTATTTATTTATTTCTTTGTTTTGGTTTTTTTCCGGTACTAGGAATTGAACTCATGACCTTGCGCTTGCCAGGCAGGCGCTGTGCTGCTGAGCTAAATCCCCAGCCCCTTTCGAGAGATTTTAAACTAGATAGATTTAGAAATTGCCCTGTCATGGTTTGGGGTTTTGTAAGGGGAACAGTACAATACAGGACACATATTTTATAGGATTATTTATAATGGTCACCCAAAAACTCATATACAAAGAGTGTGCAGGAAGTCTGTCCACACACTAAAGACCAAAGAATCCAGCTGAGGTCCTGGATCCCAGAGCAATGTCCAGCATGAGTTCAGCTGAAGCCCTAGAGCCCATGGCAGTGCCTTCCACGAGTCCAACTGGAGGCCAAGAGCCGACAACAACATCTCATGCAGGCCTTTTTCACGGATCTGCACTGGGAAGGCCCAAAGGTCACTGATGGAAGCTGGAAAGGCTGTGCCAGTTGGATGAAGGATCTGTGTTAGCAGGCTGAGGGATCTGCACTGGAGCCAGGAAGCACTGCTCAAAAGTAAGAACTGGAGCTCCCCTGAAAGGTACCATAGCCATCCTCAGCAACAGTGAGGTCCTGAGCTCCTCCAGTGATGAGGAAAGTGGAGTTCGCATCAGGAAAGCCAACATGACAAGCTTCTGCAGGAGAGTGAGCAGTGCACCATCTTTTCTCTGGAGCCAGGAAGTGATGCTCAGAGTGAGGACCGGAGCTCCCCAAAGTGAACCAAAGCTGTTCTCAGTGACAGCAACGTCCTGAGCTCCTTTGACAATGAAAACAGCCAAGTTCATCAGGAAAGCCAGCATGACAAGCTCCTCCAGGAAAACCAGCATTTCCCTACAGCTTCCCTACAGCTCCCAACAGCTTCCCTTTTTCCTCTCCAGCTCTGCCTCCAGTGCTGCTGGCAACAGTCCTCAGGCGGGCCTCCCACACCCAGCACCATGCTGGTTCAGTTCAGCTGGGGGTTACAAGTTGACCACCAGTTGTCAGTCCACCACATTCCCTTTCTTGGCATTGTGTAAAATAACTGTCTTACTAATAAATTTCTTCCTTTAAGATTTTTTTTTGCAGCCAGGTGTGGTGGCGCACGCCTGTAATCCCAGCACTTGGGAGGCTGAGGCAGGAGGATCGTTGCGAGTTTGAGACCAGCCTGGGCTACATAGTGAGCCCAAGGCCAGCCTGAACTGCATAGCAAGACCCTGTCTCAACAAACAGAAAAAAACCACTACCCCTTTGCA
>NW_004955502.1:4232732-4334940 GCF_000276665.1 Chinchilla lanigera
AAAAAAAAAGATTTTTTTTGGTAAAACAGTTATGAAAAAAGTGAAATGAACTCTGTTATTTGTTCTACTCTGCTGCGTAGAGATTACTTGAATATTTCTCAGAAAAAATATATAGTGGCATGATATTTATTAGCTAGTTAAGTACTCCATATTGTTATATTCATTTATTTTATTAGATAATTTAAAATCTTCAGCCTGAAAAATCTTTTTAGCAAAGATAGCCATTCTGTCATATAGCAAAGACTGCGTAAATAGAAATACAAGGTACAAAACAGCATATTACAAATAGTAATATTACTTGTATAGCCATTTTCTTTTGGAAGTGTATGTGGTAATTAAATACATAAGGAAAATTTTACCATGTTTGCATTTTATGGCACAAAATGCAGGACTTGTGATTTATTTATGATGCGTACTTAAATATTTCTGAACTGTACCAATGAACTTAATTGAAGACATATTTCTAGAGTGTCCAGGATACAGCTCATTCTGTAAGTCACCTGGGATACACTCTCAGTGCCTGGGCCATGCAGCATTTGTGGAGTTTGCTGTGTCCTTGGCTTCAGGACAGATATACATGAAAATCAGGTGTTTCCCTCGCCAGGGGGCTCCAGGATGGTGGGAAGAACAGGAGCAAACACTAGTGAGGTGTGTGTGTGTGTGTGGGGTACACTGGGATCTCGAGGGACAGAGCAGCAGGAGGAGATTGGGCTGTGGCAGCAGAAGCTTAGAGATAGTGATGGCAGCGTATGGCTTTGCAGTGGTTTCCTAGAGACAGCTTTCGAGCTCAAGTGCGGAGGAGGCAAAAGCCCGACGTCTGGGGACCTGGACTAGTTCTGGCATCAGACAGTGCGAACTTGAGGTAAAAGAAAGCAGTTACCTGAAGATCTAAGCATTTGCCATACAGTTAGACAAATGAAGTGAAACGAAACAGAACAGCTGAGATAGTACGCTATTCCTTCATACACATCCACACTGTAAATAAAAGCAACAGTGAACACCTTTTTTTCTTTTGTGAACACCTTTCTGTATATACCTGGGTACCACTGGTGAAGTACAGGTAGCTGCGGAGAAGTAGCAAGGCTCCCTCGGCATTCAGAGACTCACTTCAGGTCACCAGCTTGAGTAGTCTGTGCTGCCCACATTTGTGCTGGACTCTTCAAACTGTTACTCGGGTGCATGGAATCCAAATCGCTACCAACTCTATGGTACAGGTGTTTTGGTTTCTTTTTTGAGACAGGGTGTCGCTCTAGATCAGGCTGACCTCAAACTTGATTAGATCCTCCTTCCTCAGCCTCTTCAGTGCTGGTATTACAGGTGTGCACCACTACACTCCCTCACAATTATTTTATGTTCTCCTAACAGAGAAAAAAACCATTGCAATTCATTGATTATTAAGTGCATCTTAATTTTAAATATGTTAACATGAAGACAGTGCATTAGAAGGTGTGAAGTGTGTGGTATTTCATGTGCTCCTCACAGCAGTTTTGTGTAGGTGTTCCTCACCATAGGTCTTGCTTTTTCACTGTAGCTCTTACTGAATAATCAAACCTGTGATTGTTGTTCTTCAGATGCTTAATTACATTGTACTGCAGTTTAGAGAACTGTCCTTTATTGTTAAATATTCAACTTACTCCTAAGGCTTTTCAGTTTCCTTACTTTCCTTTTGTTTGCCTTCTTCCTCTTTGGCCTTGGCCTCTGCCCCCTCCCTCGCCCCCTCCTGCTTCCTTCCTGTCTCCCCATCTCTTCCTTCCTTATAGTACTTCAGAGAATATATATATATATTTTTTTGGTACTGGGAATTGAACTCAGGACCTTGCGCTTGCCAGGCAGGTGCTTGTGCTGCTGAGCTACATCCCCGGCCCTTCAGAGAATATTTTGTAGATGAACTTCCCATTTTTTTTTAAATGAGAAGAAGTGAGAATACTAGGTGAAAAAGACCACGTAGTCTTAAGACTTGATATATGTATATAGCCATATTGTTTTTCAAAACATTGCACCCAGTTTACATTTTCAGAACAGTGCTTACAGGTATAAGTTACACCCTAATTTCATTAGTATTTTAGTACAATGATTTTTAAAAAATTTTCTGGCAAAATATCTCATTTACGTATTCATAGATTAAGCACTTAATCACATTAAGTTTCATAGAAACTTAGGCTGATATAGTTGTTCAGGCACTTTCTTGTGGTTATTAGTAAAGGTATAATTATGCAGATGCCCTGGCATTTAAAATTACTAGATTAATTTTTCTCTTACAATTTCATGGTAGGTTTGAAATTGTAATGAATAATTACTGCAATAAAAATATGGAGTCCTGTTGAATTTCTTTTTTTTTTGGGGTTTTTGAGTCAGGGTCTCACTATGTAGCCCAGGCTGGCCTCAAACTCGTGGCAATCCTCCTGCCTCAGCCTTCCAAGTGTTGGGATTACCACACCCACTGAACTTCTTATTTTGATCTGTTGTTCAGTTGTGGATTTCTGTATGTGAGATTTCATGTTTTAAAGAATTGTGGACTTAATATATGTAATCTTTTTTTTTTTTTTTTTTTTTTTTTGTTTTTCTCCTGTACTGGGAATTGAACTCACGACCTTGCGCTTGCCAGGCAGGCGCTGTGCCGCTGAGCTAAATCCCCAACCCCAATATATGTATTCTTTGTGGTTCTCTAAATGTTTGGATGAAATTGTAAAAATTTTCACGTATTACAGGGTTATGAGACCTGATGAAAAATCTGAATACCAGAGGTAAACAACTTAAGGGGATGTTGCTCAGGGTAGAGCACTCGCCTCGCATACGTGTGGGCCTGGGTTTGATTCCCAGCACCACGCAGCCATAAAACTGCTTGAAAGAAGAAAGTACTTGTCTTGGCTCACAGTCGCAGAGGTTTTCCTCGCTCTTCTGGAGGCTCCAAGCCTGCGCTGGCTGAGTGCGTTTCATCAGGAGCACAAGATAGAAGCACCGCGTCCCCCTCACGGCAGCTGGACAGCGGAGAGGGAGAGGGAGCCCGGAAGGGCCTGGGTCTCTTGACCCTTTAGGGCTCGCCCTCAGGCCCCGCCTCCTCCAAGGCCCCGCCTCCTCCAAGGCCCCGCCTCCTGAAGGCTCCTGCGCTCAGTGCCGCAGCGGACCACACCTGTGGCACACGGGGCTTTATGGGACCTTTCTAATCCAAGTGGTAGGAGTGTGCTTTCATGTTCCCCAGTGATGAGGGAAGTGGGTTAAGCTACGGCCCTTCTTTCTGAGTTTATTTCATTACTTAAAAAGTTCTTGATCAAAGAGAATTTGATTTTTCATTTGATTTAAAAATGAAAACATTCGTGTATAATTTGGTCTTTCATAAAAATTTGATTTGGTATTTGTGAAGCAGACTTCGAGTGAGCATTTTCTTTTCATAATTTAAAGCAAAAAAAATATTTTTTGAGACAGGGTTTCACTTTATGGTTCAGGCTGGACTCCCTCTCTCCCACAGGCTTGTCTTGAACTCAGGATGTAGCCCAGGCTGGCCTCACACTCACAGCAATCTTCCTGCCTCAGCCTCCAGAGTGCTGGGATTACAGGCACGTATCACCGTGTCAGGATGGATGAGCATTTTGTTGCTTTTGAACAACACTAATTGTATTTCTGAATGGTGTTCAGCAGTATATTTTACAGCTCATAATGGAGTATTTTAACTTTTTGAACAAAATTGGATGTTCGTATTAAAGTTTTTCTGTGGCATAATGTCTGTACCAGTGTGCTCTGTTAGGAACAGACTTTGAAAGAGCCCAGAGAGTCGGCACAGGGTAGGTGGGTGACAGCCAGGCTCATTGCCGCAGGAGGCTTTGCGTTGTCTGTGCTGTGTGACAATGGAGGAGTCGTCCCCCTTCCCTCCCCGTCTCTGCTTCTCTATTTGGGAGTGAGCACACTGACGTGTTACTAATGGTTCATACTGTAACAGCGGAATTCAGATACTCTGCTCAGAATTGGATGCTTCGGTCAGTTACAATCACTGTTGTTACTTGTCTCAAAGTTTTTAAGTTTTGGGTTAGGATGGATTTGTCCCATGCATGATCCAGTCCACATTTTAAATAACTTTGCTTTGTCGATATGAATGAGTTACATTGGGTAATCACATGGGGCTTCTAGAATGTTGTTCACAAAATAAGCTGTTATTTTTCAAGACTATAGGTTGGAGGTTGGGCATGGTGGCACATGCTTGTAATCCTAGCACTTGGGAGGCTGTGGCAGGAGGATTTTGGAGAGT
The DNA here is from genome assembly GCF_000276665.1 of Chinchilla lanigera. NCBI lineage: Eukaryota > Metazoa > Chordata > Mammalia > Rodentia > Chinchillidae > Chinchilla > Chinchilla lanigera. The sequence continues at coordinate 4,236,973 of NW_004955502.1, forward strand.
TTGAGGCCAGCCTGGGCTACACAGACCCTGTCTCAGAAAAAAAATACACACACACACACACACACACACACACACACGGCTAGAAATTATTTTCTACACAGGGAAAAGAGGAAACTTTGTGCCCAGAAATTAACATTCTAAACATTTACTTATGTCATTACCAGAAATCAGAGCAGTGGTTTTTCTGTGGTTTATCCAAGTCCCACGCTTCTGTGAAGCTTCCTGTCTCTGCACCTGCTTTTCCTAGCATTAGATACATGGTTTTTATATCATTTATAATACAGCATCTGTGCAAGTTTTTGTAGGCTGCTACCATGCTGTGGGTAAAAATGTGGGGAGTGAGGAGCAGTGGTATGGTTCTGACAGTTTTGGGTGCTTATATTTTTCCTTTATTGGGTTTTAAATTTATAGTATATATTTGAGCATTTGTTATTTCTACAAAGCTCATTTTCATTTCATAATAATTTTATTTCTTTTTTGAGATGGAGTCTCTCGTCACCCAGGCTGGTCTCTTCCTGTTTTAGCTGCTACTAAAGACATGTGCCACTGTGCTCAGCCAGAATTATTGTACAGTGTAGAGGTTCTTTATTGTGTCCTGGGATTCATCTTCTTTCCCTTTAGGAAACATATGTCCAATTACAGTGAAAATCAGAAAACAATTCAGTGAGGGCAAATGTATTTTCCTGAAATGTATTTTAATGGAATCTTTTTTTCAGTGCTGAGAATTGGACCCAGGACCTCGAGCATGCCAGGCAAGCACTCCACTGCTAAGCTATACCCCTGGTTTGCAAACTTTGAAAGAGCAAGTTAAGCTGGGGATGTGACTCAGTGGCACAGCACCTGCCTGGCAAGCACGAGATTATGAGTTCAATTTCTGGCACCAAAAAAAAAAAAAAAAAAAATTAAAATTCTTAATGAGGAAATAATTGTATTAATAGTATTGAGATTTTAAAAATAATTAAAATGACATGTGAAATGTCAGATTAATAAACCATTGAGTATTCCTAAGGTAATGATGAAAATAACAATTATTCTGTAAAGGTGTTTTTCCTTGTTAAACGTTGGACTTCTTGTTAATGTGGACAGTAGTCTGCAATCATTTATATCTTCTCTCTGTGTCTGAAAATTCATTAAAATGACCATGTAGGAATTAAGATAGAAAGAGTGTTAATCTACAAGAGCAAGTAGATTAGAAGAAACCACTGTAATGGATGAGAAATTTCAATGCATTTTGAAAAATGGACAGCAGGACAGAGCAATTTTATCTGGTTTAGTTAAGCAGAGGAACCTTAAGTTGTTACTACAGGGAAATTGCAACAAATTCAAAAATTCTCTAAAGGGTTAGGAGTTCTTGTTTCTACAAAAGATGAGGATGAAGGCTCAGGGTGGAAAATCGTAATTGAAAAGGGTGTACCTACAATATTAGGCTTCCATACATGTCTTGTCAGAGTCTAGAGACCTTGTTCTCTTGAAAACAACTTTATGAAGGGAAGACAAACACATGCTAACAGTTGGGGACATCTCTACAAAAACGTTGGGTGCTGTCTACACCCTCAATAAAATTTGCAGTTGTGCTTTTTTTTCTCCCAGTGCTGAGGATTAAACCTGGGACCTTGTACGTACTAGGCATATGTTCTACCCCAGAGCTATATATCACCAGCTCTTTAAAAAACAGGTTGTTGCTAAGTTGCCCAAGCTGGCCTTGAGCTTTTGATTCGTCTTGTCAGTCTCCCCAGTACTTGGAACTACGGTTGTGAGCCATCATGCCTACCTACAATCTACATATTTAGTGACAACTAAATATGAATTAAAGGCCAGATGCATTGAAGAAAAGCTTTCTATGAAAGAGAAAAAGCAAACAATAGTAATAACAGCAAGTAAAAAATAAGAAACACAAACAGTGGGTGAGGAGGTTAAGAATATGACTACAAGTTAATTTTCAAATAGAAGAATCAGAAGTGAAGTTGCATTAGTTGCTTTCCCATTGCTGGGACAAAATACCCAATACCCATGATTTAAAGGAGGAGAAGCTTATTTTGGCTCAGTTTTAGAGGATTCAGTTCCTGGTTTGCTGGCTCCAAGGCAGAAATGACATGGTGGAAGAGCCTGGTGGAGGAAAGCTGCTCACCCTAGAGCAGCAGCAAAGAAGCATAGAGAGAAGGGAGCAGCCAGGGAGAAGAACATACCCTTTAATGTCATGCCTCGGTGACCTGCCTCTTCTGACCAGGCCCCACCTCCAAATACGTGAGACTTGCAGAGGACATTTTAGATTTAAAGCTTAGTATTTTGTGCCTGGCCCCCAGAAGTCTTGTGTCCATCTTATAGTGCAAAATGTATGTAGTCCATCTTTGAGTCACCAAAGTCTTCATGGTTCCAGCATTGCTGCAAAGTCCCAAGCCCAAAGTCTTTTCTCCCTGGCTCCAACTTCATAGGCAATTATTCTGTATCCCATCTGCAAAATTGCCAAACCATTCAGCTCTGCTTTTCACTGTACGTCTTGCTAAAAGCCAGCAGTACCCATTCTACAGCCTCAGTGTTAGGCTGCTGTGAAATTTCCCCGGCTGTGTTACATAGTCTGCCACCTTTATATCAGCCTCACATAAACTCTTAAGGCATGAGCAAAATATAAACAAGTTCTTTGCCAGAATGAAACAAATGTGTCCCTCAGTTCCGTAGAGTCCCCCTTCCCACCTGAAACCTACTGAGCCTGGCCTTTGCTGTCCGTGTTCGTGGCATAGTCTGGTCTTCTGAAATTTGACCAGTATTGCACGTCAAGCTTGGCTGACAGCATTCTAGGGCTTCACTTGCCTGCCTCTCCAAATCCAGCCTCCTGTAAAACACTGTTGCATCAGTAGGTCTGGGCTCTCCAGCTCAACCCTGAAACATTCCCAGGCTTGTCTCTCTCTCTCTTGCTATTGTAGAAAGAAGAGTAACTTGAAGATCAGTGGAAAGCAGAAAGTAACTTTGTTTGTAGAAGGAAGCAGTACAAAGCCACTTTGAGGAGTGGGGGTGCCCTTGAGCTAGATAACCACAGAATTTGGGCTGTGGTTCTGTTGTGTGGGGTAGGGGCCTAGTCTCACCCTCCCCCCAGGGTTGGTACTTGATTGATTGGATGTTGAGGTTTGGGTTTGCATTGCTTGGATGTTGCCAGGGGTTTGGATTTTGTGGGCTAATATGGGAACTTGGATAGACATGGCAACCTGCACAAGGAGGAAGTAGGGTAGACAGTGTTGTCTGCTTCAGAGGCAGAACCAAAGACTGACTGCTTCAGAAGAAAAAAACACAAAAGTGCTAGAAATCTGCTTTTCTTTTACAGCCACAGTGCTGCTCTTTCTACCGTCTTTAGGGCCTGGGTAGCTCTACCTTAGGGGCCCTTCTGTCCCTGCACCAGGTTCCACATGGTCAGGTGCGGTCGCAGTGTGACTTCTGTATTAGTCACACTGTTGTTTCCTGTTGCTTGGACAAAATACCACAATTTAATGGAGGAGAGGTTTATTTGTCTTACAGTTTTAGAGGACTCAATCCATGGTTGGTTGGCTTGAAAACAGAAATGGCATGGTGGAGGAAATTTCCTTAACTTATGGCAGTCGGAAAGTAGAGCAAGAAAGGAGGAGCCAGGGCCAAGGATGCACCCTTCCAGGTCACGCCCCCAGTGATTTGCCTCTCCTGACCTTGCCCTGCCTCTGCATGCATGACTCTTTTGGAAGATATTTCAGATCTAAACCATAATGCAAGTGGAAGACACTTCCAGGATGGTAGAATCAAAGGATGGACAATAGAATAAAAAAAAAGGAGAAATAAGAGTAACAGACTTCTACAAGCACATCAGCAAATTATCTGACTTTCAGGAAGATGGAAAGCATGGGACAACATTAAAACGTTGCAATAATACGAGAACACTCCTCAGCATTGTGTGACTTGTGTCTCTGGAATGAACACACTTTCCGAGTGGACAGCATGATGAATGCATGCAGTGCACGCTGAACCATGTTATCATACATGTTTACAGCACCCAGGATGAAGATGGGATCCTTTAAACTTTCGGGTCACAATGGGGTGACAAGGGCAGGGTAGGGTAATAAACTGGCAGGAACCTGAAAGGCACAGCAGTTTCTGGATGGTAAGTGCTTGAGTATGCCCTCAAAATCTTAATGAGAAAGGATTTTCAACCCAGAATTCAGTCGTATGTTCATGTTCACCCTATTAAGTATGAAGGTAGGATAGAGAGCTTTTTATTTTTTTGGGCTGGACGGCGTGAAAGAATTCACATATGTACACGAAGGAGTGTGGTGAGTGAAGGCCCCGAACGACAGCTGGATAGCAGGCCTGGCAAGCAGACGGGGGTGGGGGGGGGGTGTCGCTGTCATTGGTTACATAAGCTTTTAAAAACACTGCATTCTGCTTCTTAAGTAATGCAGTGTGCTCTTTTTTCACTCTAAACAATATAAAAGTCCATCTTCATGAACCGTTGTCATGTTTCAGGGGGATTTATGAGAAATTGTGAATTGAATTCTACTTCAATGTGAACAGCTAGGTTGCAGAAAAAAAAGTAGGTTCCAACATTGAGAGCAAAAAGTATATTCTTTTATAACGAGATCTTCAGTAGTTCTAACAGAATTTACCTCTTCTACACTGGTAAGTCTTGCGAATTGAGACTAAACTGTAGCTGAGTTGAATTTCAATTGTTGGATGATCACTGTGTAATTAATTCCAGAGCATGAATGAGATTATATAAAACAATAATTGAGTACTTTAGGCACTCTGATTTAATGGTTTGAATTTAGCTGACCGTAAAGCTAGGCACTTTAAATAAAGTTGACAGTGTAAAGACTCAGATGGTGGAAGACAGCAGCGTTAAAGGCTGTCACGCATAGCCATGTTAGTGGTTAAAAGTAGAGGCAAAATGCCCAGTGCACAGTGAAGAAAGTTTTCATTGTGAGGTCTGCTTAAAAATCAGCAACAGAACAGTTTGTTTTCTTTCGACTCCATTTGAGGAAAGTGAAGCCCTATATCCCTGTAAATAGTGTTCCTTAGAGATACTGCCATGCTTTATGAGCTGGAAGGTATGTGGAAGTTTGGATCATATAATCAGTATCTTACATTTTATGGTGATTATTTTTGTTTTTGAGAAATTAACTGTTTGAAAATCTTTTAAAGTGCCTTGGTGAAACTATTGTGTTTTCTCATAAATTGGTTTTCAATAAATGAATATAGTACTACATAAATTGTATTTGCCTCCACTTTTGCTCTAAAAAAATTAGAGGTCCAGGCAGTTATTACACTCAGAGAAATTTTTTTGGTCTTTTTGAGACAGGGTCTCACTATGTAGTTCAGGCTGGCCTTGAACTCACTACATAGCCCAGTCTAGCCTCATCCTCAAAGTGATCCTCCTGCCTCAGCCTCCAGAGTGTAATAATTATAGGCGTGTCCCCCCTTGCCGGGCTAATAATTTTTATACATAAGATAATAAATTTCTCATGTTGAACTTCTAAATATGATATAAGGGAAATATTATAACTCCCAACCTGTTGGATGTCTGATATGCCGGGTTCATGTTCTCTAAAAAATCGAAGAATGAATTCTAGGAACAGTGGCGGTTAAGAGTAGGAAGATATTTACTGAAAGGCCAGAAAGCTTCTGTAAGAGGAACAGGGGAGGTCCTGAGTAGGAAGCTGAGGACCCCACTTTACAGGGAAATTTTATAGAGCAGTTCCCACGGCGGTACAGCATGGGTTACAGCTATGATTAACCAGTAAGGATACAAGTATAGTCACTTCGGTACTTACTAGTGATCCAGTGGGGAAACAAGTCACGTACTGGGGTGCATGGAAAAAACAGACTCTTTCTAGGAAATGATGGGTCCAGAGGTCTTGGTCGCCGCTGGGGACTGATGCCTGTCGAGGCTCCACTGGGCCTGGTGTTTGTCCTTGGAGGAAGTACACAGGCCTGGTCCTTTTGTGTTTGTCTTGAGGCTCGGTCTGCAACAGATGGGTCTCCGGCCAGATGTTTCACCTCTGTCCCAGATCTCAAGGGCCCAGCCCTGTCTGACGGCCTACAGTGTTCCTCCCTGGCTTAGCTGTGTATAATACGGTGCTATACTACCCATGACAAACCCTGTTTAATTAAAGTTTTGTTTGTTCAGTACTCACCAGTTGACCACTGCCTGGTGTCCGTCCCATTCTGTCTTTTTCTATGCTGCTGCCCTATTTGTGTTGTCATTTTTCCTTTTTCATAGTACTGGACTCTGCACACAGTCTCTTCTACCTGAGTACCATAATATTTCTAATACGTAAGTCTGAACAGATGGTGATTCATTGCCTGTAGGATAAAGAACTAGAGTTAAGGCCTTCACACTTGGACATATATCTGCCTTTCAATTTTATCTTCCATTGAACTGTTTTTCTCTTCTTCTTCACTCAGGACACACTCTCCTAATACCAAGCATTATTTTTATCTTAATATTTCGGCATTTCGCTCCACAGCTTTTTCAAGTTTTTGCTATTCATTTGGTTAGTTTGTAGAAGTCCTTGCAAGATGAAATTATACTCTTTCTAAAACTAAGCATCTGAATGACTTCAGTTAGCACAGTAATCGATCTTACGTAAGAGATTCTTTTCTTTGGTCCTTTATTTGTGTGGAACACCTTGGTGAGGAAAGGATAAAGGTGTTTGTGTGTTAGGCAGTGGAGGGGTGGGACAGTAGGTTGGAGAAAGCAGTGTGGACATAGTGGAATTAGAACTCAAGGTTCCTAACTTTTCACTAGTGTTTGAATTTTAAAATTAGTATTAAACAAGTATTAGTCCTAACAAGTATTGTTTTAGTTAATAAGGCAAGCGAGTGTAGATTTGTTTAAAGGGCAAGAAAGTGTTTGCTTTATTTTTCCTTAACTTGCTTACCAAAAGGTGGAGTTTGAACTTCATTTAAGGGAATTAAGGTAGTGAGAGCTGGAAGAGAAGGGCAGGGGAAGGGGATGTGACCACTTCACTCAGCTGTTTTGCTCAGGGACAGCAACCGGACACTGCAGCTTCGGCCAGGGCAGCGTCCAGCCCCCAGGAGTCTGTGGACCTGAGATAGCATCACTTTAGTTGTGCCTGCCTCTCCCAGTAAGTAGCTTAAATTCTTTTAATGGCACTAGGAAATAATGTAATTTCCTGATTGATTGCACCTCAGTAAGTCCTGAGCTTTTGCTGAGTCCCCTGGGAAGTGGGACTGTTTAGCTAACCATAAACACTTGCCTTTTTTTTTCTTGGCTTCTCATCTGTTTGATACTGAAGCCCACAAGGCATGTTGCTAAGGTCTGTGGCTCACTGGCCTCATCTGGCCTTGCTGAGTGGATGAATCTGAGTGGGTCAGCACAGTCATTAGAAATGCCACAAGGCATGTTCCCCATTAAAATCAGGGGAGTCAGGACCTGGGAGCTGTTGAAGAGTACCGTGCTTTCCTGTCTCAAGGCCTTGAGGTATAGCGGATCTCTTTTAATCTATTTTCAGTATTTCAAAAAGCCTGATAGTGGAGGTGCTCCCAGTGTTCTCTCTGTGTGTGTGGAATCTCCCTGAGAATAAGATAATGGAGTAGAGATAAGGAAGATAAGCAAGCTTTATTGCTGTCCTGAGGCAGAATTGAGTCAGCACATGCCACAGCTCTGCAGCAGACTCAGCTGTTTCGGAGATACCAAGGAGCTCATCATGGCTCAGTAGAGTGAAAAGACAGAGCAGGAGTGATCAGCATTGGCTGACCGTTTGTGGAGGGTCTTAGGGGCCCCTGCTGGAGTTAGGGTTGGATGGGCAGCTGTTAAGCAGAGCTGTGCTGGGACTTAGGCTGTGAAAGGGTTGCGTTGACTGCTGTCCCTTGAGCTGACTGTGCATGGTTAAGAAAGGATGCTGGGAAACAAACCAGAAGCTACTGCAGTAATCTTTGAGAGATGCTGACTATGGCCAGAACGCAATTGGTTGCACTGTTGAAATCTAGCCAGTTATTGGATAACATCTGAAAATAGAGGCAACAGGATTTCCTCAAAGATTGGATGTAGAATGTGAAACTGGGGAGTCAAGAATGACTCACAGTTTTTGGCATGTGCAGCTGTCAGGCTGAAATAGTCATTTAAAGAAAGCGGATTGTAAGAGAGGAAGATCTAAAAGGTAGAGGGAGGCCAGCTTATGGTATGATGAGCTTGGTGGACTGTTGGTGTCGTAAGTAGTGTTGAGTAGTGCATAGCTCTACAGGGGAAAGGCATGAGTTGGCGCGAGAAATGTGGGCATGACTGACATGTTAATACTATCAGTGCTGTTGTTAACCATTATTGGAGTGTTTAAAGCCCTAAGACTAGGGGAGGTGATGTGTAAAGCTAGATGATGAGAGTAGATAGAGAAAAGTCCAAGAATTTGTCTCTAGGATTTTTTGATGTTAACGTGCCTGACTGTGTCACATGATGCTTTGTGTTCAGGGACATGGAGACTGAAGATTAATCATGTGACTTAGCAGTATAGTGGTCCTTGGAGATCTTGATGGGATGGGATGGACGCCTGGCAGAGCGGGGTCCAAGAGAAGAAGTGAAGTGAGAAAGTGGGGGTAGTGAGTATGGACAGCTAAGGGAATGGTCCCAAGTAAAGAGTGAAAACGGATTGTGCCGTGCAAGGGAAGAGGAGGTGGAGAGAGAGGTGTGTGGGAAGAGGGAGATAAAAGTAAAGAAGGTGAGGGAGAAAGGAGAGTAATTGATTTTGTACTTGTTTGCCTGAAAGGGTGTAGGATCTGGAGGGTGAATAGAGACATGGGTCTTAAATACAAATAGAGACAATTTGGCCTTAATCATAGAACAGAAGGCAGAAGATATGGACAAGTTACCCAGGCTGAGTGCAGTGGTGCAGTCCCAGCACATGGGAGGCTGAGGCAGGAGGATCATGACAAGTTTGAGGTCAGCCTCGGGTACATAGTGAATTCAAGCCCAATCTGAACTACATAACAAGATCCTGCCTAAAAACAGAAACAAACCCAGAAAACTTAATATGGACACACATCCAGAATGGTAGGTAGTTAGGGTTGTGGGAGCTTGCAGAATATTTAATTAGTTTTTTTATTTTTTTATTTTTTTATTTTTTATTTTTTTGTCTTTTCTTCCGGTACCAGGAATCAAACTCACAACCTTGCGCTTGCCAGGCAAGCGCTTTGCCGCTGTTTTTTTATTTTTAAAGATAAAGAATGAAAACATATTAATAAACAGACATAAACAAAACAACACCCAAACAATAGAGGCAATACAGTTTCAGACAAGGTGATAGAAAATTAACAATAGATATTATATTACATATTGTACATATTGTTATCTTCAAATTGGTTATTCAGTTAAATAAATATAGGCATTTAAGGTTGATCAAACAATTAAACATTAACTGTTCCTTTCAATAAAATATTAGAAGTCAGTACTATGACTCCCTCAGTAACCCTGTGTGTGCATGTGTGTATATATATTCTTTCCCTTTCCCAGTATCTATTATACATTTCAGATTTTATTTACTCTTGAAGGATCCTGCACTAGTGAGACAATACAGTATTTATACATGTGGGTCTGATTTATTTCACTTATGACTATGGACTCTAGTTGCATCCATTTACCTATGAAAGCCTTAAGTTTATCTTTCTTTATAGCTGAGTAATATTCCATTATGTAAAAATACCAGATCATTTTGTCCATTCCTCAGTGGATGGGCATTTGGGTTGCTTGCATGATTTAGCTGTTACAAACTGAGCACTTATTTACATGGGTGCACATATATCGCTCTGGTATGATATTTGTAGTTCTTATGGAGAAATACCCAAAAGGGAAATAGCTGGGTTGAATGGGACCTCTAGTCCTAGAGGTTTACTGAGGAATCTTCAGACTGATTTCCACAGAAGTTGTACCAGTCTACACTCCCACCAACAGTGGAGAAGGGTTCCTTTTTCCCCACAGCCTCTTCAGCGTTTGTTATTGGTTGATTTCTTGATGATAGCCATTCTGTCTGGGGTGAGATGAACTCTCAGTGTTGTTTTAATTTGCATTTCTCAAATGACTAATGATGTTGAACATTTTTTCATGTATTTATTTGCCATTTGTATTTCTTTATCTGAGAAGTATGTATTCATCTCAGATGCCCATTTCTGGATTGGGTGTTTAAATTTGGGGAGGCTGATTGTTTTTAGTTCTTTATATGTTCCAGGTAGAAGTCCTTTGATTTAGTGTTTCTGTTTTAATATTTAAATCTTTGATCCATTTTGATTTGAGTTTGGTGCATGGTGATAGATATGGGTCTAGACTGAGTCTTTGACATGTGAGCCAGTTGTTCCAGCACCATTTATTAAAGAGGCTACCTTTCTTCCAGTGAGCTTGTTTGGCCCCTTATTTATACCATACTTATACTGTGCTGATTTTATCACAGTGGCCTTGTAGTATAATTTCAAGTCAGGGATTGTGATACCACCTGACTTGTCTTTGTTGCTGAGGATTGCTTTTGCTATTTTGGGTCTCTTCTGGTTCCAGATGAATTTCAGGATTGTTTTCTGTAGATCTGTTAGGTATGCTAATGTTATTTTAATTGGGATTGCATTGAAACTGCACAACAATTTTGGGAGTATGGCCATTTTCACAATGTTGGTTCTTCCAATCCATGAGCAAGGAATGTCTCTCCATTTTCTGGAATCTTCTTCAATCTCCTTTTTCAGAGTCAGAGTACAGTAGTTTTCACTATAAAGATCTTTCACGTCTTTTGTTAGATTGATTCCTAAATATTTCAGTTTTTTGGTTGCTATTGTGAAAGGTATACTTTCCTTAATTTCTCTTTCAATGTGTTTGTTGTTTGTATATAGGAACACTATTGATTTTTGAGTATTGACTTTGTATCCAGCTACACTACTGAATTTATTGATTAATTCTAGGAGTCTTTTGGTGGAGTTCTTAGGGTCTTCCATGTAGAGTATTATGGCATCTGTGAATAATGATAATTTCACTTCTTCTTTACCTATCCTTGTTCCTTTTATATCTCTGTCTTGTCTAATTGCTCTGGCTAATGCTTCCAGAAGTATATTGAATAGGAGTGGTGACAGTAGACATCCTTGTCTTGTTCCTGACTTTAAAGGGAAAGCTCTCAGTTTTTGTTCATTTAGTATGATGTTGGCTGTGGGTTTGATATAAATGGCTTTTATGCAATTTAGGCAATGACCATCCATTCCAATTTTCTCTTGGGTTTATCAAGAATGTGTGCTGGACTTTGTCAAAAGCTTTTTCTGCATCTATTGAGATGATCATGTGATTTTTGTCTTTGGCTCTATTGATATGGCATATAACATTAATCGATTTGCATATATTGAACCATCCCTGCTTCTCTGGGATGAATCCCACTTGGTCATGGTGTATAATTTTCTTGATAATTAGCTGCATTCTGTTTGTATCTTTGCATCTGTATTCGTTAGTGAGATTGGTTTATAGTTCTCTTCCTTTATTGGGTCTTTCTCTGGTTTTGGTATCAGTATAATATTTGCCTCCAGAAATGTGTTGGGGAGAATTGCTTCCTTTTCTATTTCATTGAAGAGTTTGAGAAGAATCGGCATTAAATCTTCTCTGAATTTCTTGTAGAATTCAGCTGTGAATCCATCAGGACCTGGGCTTTTCTTTGTGGGTAGGTTTTTAATCACATTTTCAATTTCAATAATTGATACTGGGTTATTCAGGATTTTTATTTCTTCTTGATTCAACTTTGGTAATTCATAGTTACATAGGAATCTGTCCATTTTTTCTGTATTTTCTATCCTGTAGGAGTAAAGATTTTCAAAGTAGGTATTGATGATCTTCTGAATTTCTATAGGATCTGCAGTAATTTCACCCTTTTCATTTCTTATTGCATGAATTTGAGTGCTTTCCTTCCTTTTCTTGATAAGGTTAGCTAGGGGTTTATCAATTTTATTTATTCTTTCAAAAACCAGCTCTTTGATTCATTAATTTCTTCATGTCAATTGCATTAATTTCTGCCCACATCTTTATAATTTCCTCCCTTCTTTGGGCTTTGGCCTTGAGTTCTTCTTTTTCTACAAGTTTGAGATGCAGCATTAGGCTATTTATTTGTTCTCGTTCTGTTTTCACCTTGTGTGAGTTTATTGCTATACACTTCCCTGTGAAGACTGCTTTCAGTGTATTCCACAGATTCTGGTAAATTGTATTTACATTTTCATTTGTTTGTAGATACTGTTTAATTTCTTCTTTAATTTCATTTATGACCCAGTGGTTGTTCAGGAGGCTGTTATTTAACATCCAAGTGTTTATGGAGTGTTTATGTTTTCTTTTGTCATTAATTTCCAATTTCACTGCACTATGGTCAGATAGTATGCATGGGATAATTTCAAATCCTTTGCATTTCATTAAGAACTTTCTATGGGCTAATATGTGGCCTGTTTTAGATAATGTCCCATGTGCAGCTGAGAAGAATGTGCATTCTGATGTTGTGGGGTGGAATACTCTATAAACACCTACTAAGTCCATTTGTTCATAAGTTTTGTTTTGTTCTGTTATTTCTTTTCTGATTTTTTGTCCAGTTGACCTATCTCTTTATGTCAAGGGGGTGTTAAAGTCCCCCATTACAATAGTGTTATTAGTTACTTGATTTTTCATGTCTATTAAGGTTTGTCTTATATATTTGGGTGCCCCCATGTTGGGTGCATACATATTTATGATTGTTATCTCTTCCTCATGAAGTTTTCCCCTAACCAGTATCTAGTGACCTCCTTTATCTTGTTTGATTGTTCTTGGTTTGAAGTTTGCATTGTCTGCAATCAGATTAGCTACCCCTGCTTTTTTCTGGGTTCCTGTCGCATGGAGAATTGTTTTCCAACCTTTAACTTTCAGTCTGTGGATTTCCTTTTGAGTTAAATGTGTTTCTTGTATGCAGCATGTTGTTGGATTTTGTTTTTTAATCCACTCTGTGAGTCTGCTTCTTTTGATTGGTGAATTGAGGCTGTTTACATTAATGGTTATAACTGTTGCATGTTGACTTGTCTTTACTATGTTATTGACTTGTTGTTGGTTTCCTACTTTTACTCTCTGTTTAATTGCTTTCTCTGCTAGGTGGTTCCTTTCTATTGTTCTTGAAATTGTGGTCATTTTTATCTCTTTCTAGGATATCTTTTAGTACTCTTTGTGGGATTGGTTTGTTGCTCATGAAGTTCTTCAGTTGTTCTTTTTCGTGGAAGTACTTTATTTCTCCATTAAATTTGAAGGATAGTTTTGCAGGATACAGTAGTCTGGGTTGGAAGTTGTTTTGTTTCAGGACCTGGAATACTTCACTCCAAGCTCTTCTTGATTTCATGATTTGTGTTGAGAAATATGCTGTGATTCTGATAGGCTTTCCTTTATAGGTGATCTGTTTCTTTTCTCTAGTAGCTTGTAATATTCTATCCTTCTGCTGGATTTCTGGGATCTTGATTATTATATGTCTGGGTGTAGTTTTATTTTGGTTAGGGCTTGTTGGAGTTCTATATGCCTCACTTACTGTATGGCAGATTCTTTTTCCATACTTGGGAAATTACTGATTATTTCTGCAAATAGTCTTCTTATGTTACTTGTGTTGACTCCTGCTGTTTTGTTGATGCCTATCAGTCTTACATTGTTTCTGTTTGCATCATCTTGTAGCTGTTGAATTGTTATCTGGTTCCTTACAATTTTTAAGAGATCTTCCTATTCACGATTGTTAGCTGCAGTGCTGTGTTCAAGATCTGAAAGTCTATCTGGGGCTTCATTCAAGTCATTTTGCTAGCTTTTGATGGAGATTTTGATTTCCTGGATATCTGTGTGAATCTGTTTCATACATTCTAGTTCTTTTTTTTTTTTTTTGGTTTTTCTCCGGTACCGGGAACTGAACTCACGACCTTGCGCTTGCCAGGCAGGCACTTTTGCCACTGAGCTAAATCCCCAGCCCCACATTCTAGTTCTTTCCTGTATTATTTGGCTAACATCTCTGTTATTTTTCTATGCTTGTCTATTTTTTTATATATGTCCTCTTCAGATGTGCTGAGCAGTTCTTTCATTATTGTTGCCATTTCATTTTTTATCTGAGAGATTACTTCTGATCTGATTTCTTCTATGACCTTATGGAGTTGTTTCTTTACTTCAGTTGCAATCATTTGAGAGATTTCAGGTGTGTGACTTCTGAGTTCTCTTATGTTTCTGTCTCCTGTACTTGTTCTGGTTGGGGTAGAGTTCTGAGATTGCATTTCAGTCCTTCATCTTGTCATTGTGGATGTCAGAGGTGAAGTGCTGGGCCTCACACTCCCCAGGCAGCTCACCGGAAAGTCTTTAGGGCCCCTAGATTCTCTGGTTGTCAGGCTTGCCCTGTGATGGCAGCAGGAGGTATCCCACCAAGTCCAAGATCCCCAGGCAGTTTCTGGAATGCCCAGCTCAGATAAGTGCTGTGATGGCAACAGAGCGCTGGCCTTTGTTACCAGGGTCTGCAGGCAGTTGATTCAGGCAGCTGGGCCTCAGGCTGGCCCACAATATCAGCAGAACGTGTGGTGCTGGATCAGGGTCCTCAGGCAGCTGATGGGGTGTACTGTCTCTTCAGGGCATCAGACAAAACCGACAATGTCAGTAGGACTTGGAACACCTGTCTGAGTTCCCTGGGCAGATGACTAAGGGTTCCTGGGTCTTCTGGGGCTTCAGGTGTGATCCACAATGTCTGTGGAATGCAGGGCACCAGTCTCATTTTGCCTGGTAGCTGGGTAATGGTGACCCAGATTAACTTGCGCCACAACCCGCAATAACCACAGAGTGTGGGGCACCAGTTCACATTCCCCTGGTGGCTGCAGAATGGCGTCCTGAACTCAGGCACAACTTACAATGTCCACAGAGTGCAGCCTGTCCATCTAAGTTCCCCGGGAGGTTGGCTGATGATCACCCAGACTAAGGCGCACCCCCCAGTTACCACAGGGTGTGGGGCACCAGTTCGTGCTTCCTCGGCAGCTGGGTAATGGCTTTAATTACTTTTTATTTTTCATTTTTTTTCTGGTATCAGGAATTGAACTCAGGACCTTGCGCTTGCCAGGCAGGCGCTGTGTTGCTGAGCTAAATCCCCAGCCCCCTTTAATTACTTTTTAAAATAAGGAAATTTGCATGTGCATTTTTAGATGGATGAATAGATTGGGTCTTCAGTGTGTTATGTGGAATGGTTGGAAGTAAATATGGCCCTTGAAAAGAAATTTGGAGCTGCCTCGTCTTTGTCTGTCTCTGTCTTAGTCTGTCGGTCTGTCTGTCTCTGTCTCTGTATGAATATGTTCATTTTGGTGTTTTGTTTTATTTTTGTTTTCATTCAGGTTACAGACTCCTGGAAACTAGAATTTCACTTCTCCAAAGTGCATAATTGAAACTAATCTTCCACTGCCTTTCTTTCTTGGATCTGACCATGAAAAAATTCTCTGACCTACCCTGCTTGACCGTAGTGTGAAAGACCCTGCCCTTCATTCCAGAGGAGCCCTGCCCATACCCTGGAGGAAGGAAGGCTGCAGGGAGAGGCCACAGAGAATGCTGAAGCAACCAGATTTTGCTGGATTTCCCCTCCCACTCTGTGATCTTTGGGTTGCAGACTTATTTTTTGTCCACTCACTTTTTGATAAGGTTCTGCATAAGTCAGTCATGCTTGAGTGGGTCTCCATTAAGAACCCTAAAGGACAGTCTGTCTAAAATCCCACAGGGCAGTCTTCATACTTCGCTTTATGCATCTGTATCCTTGGAATATCTTCTGACTGTAAGATAGTGCGTGTGTTTCTGAGTGCTGTGAACAGCTTGAGCAAATTCTTGGAGGTCAAGAGCATGGGTAAGATAACCCAGGGCTTGAAGCTGGCATCAGAGTTGGGAGCAGTTGTAGGGCCCGAGTCTTCAGCCTGTGGGACCTGACACTGTCTCTCCATGTAGACAGTGTCAGAGTTGAATTGGTGTCCTCTGTGTATCTGCTGGTGGGGAGACACCCCTGAACTTAGTGAGGTCACAGAAGTCTTTTGTATTGATTGTGATTTGAGAGCAGATAAAGAGGCAACTTCTTTTTCCTAAACAACACTTCTTGCCTATTTTTATTCATATGTCAATTAAGAGAGAAGTGGTAACAATGGTATTTTATTACTGGATTAACAAAATGAAAAATCCCAATGAAAACTGCGATCCTTTTAGATCTCAGATTCTCAGGTAGTTGTTTAAATTCAGTATGAACTGGAAAACTAAATTAACGCCCTGTAAAAGTTGTTTACCTTTAGCATAGTGTAGTGGCTGTCCATTGGGAACAATAAGAGCTGAATTCTACTCAAAGCCTCAGGCAACCAAAAACTCCAGTTAAACACATCCTGCTCTGGACAGGTGGTCTGATAAAACAGCAGCAAACCTTTGATGTAAGGCTCACTACCTTTTCTTTTGGAAGAGTGGTAAAGATGTATGTAAACCTCCTTATCACTTTCTTACCTAAAGCTAAAGACCTGAGGGAGTGTTCCTGTCAAAATTCCAACTAGGAACAAAACTAAGACAAGGCCAGTGTTCTGGGAAGATCTGCAAGGTGCTAAATGATGGAGATAACAACATTTCTTAGACAGTCACTCCTTAGGAAAACCCCAGTCTCACACCCAAACTGTGACTGCCCTCCTTGACAGTGTGCCATGATCTAAGAGAACCTTGTCTTTTTTCCATTCCTTCTCCACTGGTAAAATTTGTTTTTCACCAGCTATGTCACCGGCCTTCTGACACATAGGCAAATCAAACCAAGCAGTTCTGCTGTTTACTTTTTAGTAATCTATTCTTTAAAGAATTTAAACCCAAATCCACATTAAGACTTCACATGTAAGAAATAAGCATTTTAATATTTGTGAAGGAAGTGATGGGATTTTCAAAAATCCTTTATGCTTTTAAATTGTACTTACTTTTTTTTGTTTTGATTGAAAAATAAGTTAGGTGGTTGAGAGTGTAGTGTAGTGACTTGTCTAGCTTGTGTGAGGTCCTAGGTTTAATCTGTAGCACGGTAAGGAAAAAGGGGTTAGAACAACGTGGTGTTAGATAACTAAGTCTTTTTCCAGATGTGTGGACAAATGTTAACCAGGTTGCAGATAAGAAACTCAGTTGGGCAAAGCTGTTTAATGTAATGATTACAACTTTGGACTTGAGGTCACACAAGATTCAAAACCCTGTCTTTACAACTTGTTTCCTACTGATCTCTACTTGGACAAGTGGCCTTAAACCTCAATTTCCCATATCACACGATTTCTTTCTTATGAGAAATGCAAAGTATAAATAAAGAACAAGATAAAGGATAAATAATAGAAATTGGGAGAGTGCTTTCTCAAAGGGGAAGCAGTTCAAAAGGTGGAGGGAGGAAGGAGGGAAAGGAGTGAGAAAAGGATTTAAGATGCATTATTACTGTGCACCAGCTCCACACAAGGAGTGCACACATTGTATACTGAAAGCAGGTACAAGAAAGGGAAGGGGATCACGCAGTGGGTGGGGAAGGGGAAGGGAAGGGAAGTACTACAGACATACAGTAATAAAAACAGGGGTGGTAGTTACTGTCCAGAATTTAAAAAATTGAGACAATCAAAATTAGCTCGTTGTAATTCCTGGTATATCGTGAATAGCTTAGGAAACGTGATTTTATTTCTTTGACAAACTAGGAGAAGAAAACTGTCAGTTCCTGTTTTTGTGTGAACGCATATGTGTATGTGCACATACACAGACCAAGTTAGTAGAGGTCAGAAAGACCTTAGTCTTGTGGGTGAAATGAAAGCTTTATTGAATATTGCAGATTTTATTGGCTTGCTAACAAGACAGTGACAGAGGAGCTGTTGAAGGACACTCTCTCAAGTCTTCCTTTTTGATGTGTATATCCTTTTTATAAGGGATTTTATTTGAGCTCTTGTTTTTTCCTATTTTATTCTTAGGAGAACTATGTTGCCTGAGTTGGATTGACCTTGAGGTGACTGTTAAATGACCTCTACTTCTAGTCAAAATCTTTAACTTCTTTTAGGGGATGTTTAGAAAGAGGCAAAATGTCAGAGATGTATCTTAAAAGACTTAAGGTTTTTAAGATGTATCTTAAAAGACGTAAGATGTATCTTAAAAGACTTGAGGTTACCACTTTAATGATGAGTACCATCTCGATGGTGGTTTTGTTCACATATAGACCTTTTAGTGCTTGAAAAATCTCATTAACGATAACCCAGGCCTGTGATTTAAACAGAGCATGACTGTTTTACAAAGGTCTGTATGGAAAAGTGGCCTTTCATTGGTCTGACTTGGTTTCTGGAAATTTGATGATTATTTTTATTAACCAATTTTGGAGGTCTGACTATCTCGGTAGAAAAATGAACTGAAATCTTACCTTTTTTCCCAAAAGATCAGTAAACTTTAAAGAAGTGACTTAAATGTAGCACAATCACAAATATGTAATTTCCAGATTTAATCATTGGAAAATAAATTAATGGAAAGTATATGGAAAATTTAAATCACCTGGAATAAGTTAATACTTTGCCATTACCTATTATATTCTGATATTTTAACATTTGTGAAAGGAATCTTGAGTTTTTGAAGTAAACTGGGATATTTAGCCTTTGAAGAATACAGGACATTCTCTAAAATAGTGTATATTTTGGCTGAGTTATTTTAGTAAAGATTGCCTACATATGTTACTTGAATCTGTCTAAATTCACATCTGTTTTATGATAGTAATTTAGGGAAGAGTTTATATTTGAAATGTAATTTATGACTTCTTACCTGAAAATCTGTAAGAAAATGATATAATCTTAACAATTCAGGTTGTGTAGTACTTGTAATTTTCTTGACAGTTTTGAAATCATTTAAAAATGTATAATAGGGGCTGGAGGTTTAGCTCAGCGGCACAGCGCCTGCCTGGCAATCGCAAGGTCGTGAGTTTGATCCCCTGTACTGGGATAGGGGTGTGGTGCACGTGGGTGGGGGGTGAGTGGGGTGGGGATGTATAATTAACTTGTTAATTTGCTTTTTGGTTAGCATACTTAGCTTTACCAGTTTAGTAAGTTAGTATTTGTGTTCATTCTTTTCTAAGAATCAAGTGATAATGGACTTAGCTTTAAACACTGATGGATCTATAGACATTTCTTAGGTTGTTAAAATAGTCAATCATTAAGACCTGCAATGTGATTGATTAGACCTGCAGAAGGGGAGTTGTAGTGCAAGAAATAATCTTTCTTTTTTCTTGCCTTACCCTGAAAAACAATTGATCCCTGTATTTTCCTATTAAAGTTTAAACCTAAAATAGTGCATGGTACGTAATAAGTACTCAGTGTATGAAAATGAAGAAATGGATGTCAGTCAAAATTACTTCATTAAATTAGGTGATCCATTTTTGGAAGTTGTTAATCCTGAGATGTTTTCATATTTCTTTGTCCTAAGTTTGGACTTGGTGGTGATTTTTTTACTCATTATTAATGAATCTTTATTTCTTCTAAAAGCAAAATATTCAAAATAATTTCCAATACTAATGTTTAAGTGAGGTATGGTACAGTATTGTAGTAATAAAATAATACCCATGCTTTATATAACTAGATGAAGATTACCTTGCAAATGTTTTCTAGAGAGGACTTTGCAGAGGTAATTTACTGATAAAGGGAATCCTGCTAAAAAAATAAAAAAATTTTTTTAAACTTAAAAAAAATTGAGGCAAGGTCTTATGAGTCACTTAGTTACTTAGATTGGTCTTGAATTTGTAGGCTTTTTGCCTCAGCCTCCCAGAGTTCTGGGATTACAGGTGTGCAGTGCTATGCCCAGCTTGGAAGATTTTGAGAAATTATTATTCCTCTTCCACTGCCTCTTCCATATTCTGGTTCTTCCTCCTTTTCTTCTTGTCCTTTTCTTCCCTCTTCTGCTTTGTCTTTCTTTTCTCCTTCTTTTCTTTCTCCTTTTTCTCTCTTCCTTTCCTTCTTGGTACTTTTTTTTTTTTTTTTTTAATGGAATCTCCTTTTGTTGCCTGTGCTGGTCTTGAACTCACAGTCTTCCTGCCTTAGCCTCCCAAGCAGCTGGGATTACTTGTGCGCCACTGCACTTGGCTGTTTTTGAGGATTTCTTGTACAGTTAAGCGTCTGTGGAACTGAAATGCTGGATGAGAGAGTGTGAAGTACGTTTGAAATGCACCCACCAAGGCCTGCTGTTTAGTCTGCTCTCAGTATCTGGATACCCACCATGCTGACAACCCTCAGGACACTCTGATACTGGTGAGGGGGGTCTCCAGTTTAAAGCTGTGTGCCAAAGGCGCATGGAGCACTGTTTTCGTAGTAGACAAGGCCAGGGCCTCCAGGAGGAGGGAACCAACAGTTTAAAAGATCAGTTTGATGCATCCACCGTGTTTCTTTGACCCCTTCCCCTATTAGAACTTAAGATCCTTTGAGGACAAGGGTTTTGCGCATGTTGTTTACTCTTCTACTCTAGTGATTACTTTCCTGTTAGACCGCTCCCTGAGGCCGGATAGCTTGTCTGTTTTTGCTCAGCATTGTATTCCCAGAATCTAGCAGTATGGCACACAGCTGGTTAGATATGAATTAATAGAGTAACCAAGGTGGCCTTGGAAGGGTCTGCCTGCCTGCTTAGCACTACTCTCACCCTTTTTGGTTTCTTTTTCTCGCTGTCTTAGCCCAGCCCCAAATTACTTTTAGCTAGTACTTAATTTGTGACATCCTAGCTAGTAAAATGTAAGGTGGTGGTACTGGGTAGTACTGTGTCACAGCTGTACTTTTAAGAAGGTAATCTTTGCAGGTGACAGCTTGTATTTCAGGTGTGAGTCTTCCCATTCTGCCCATGGTACATGGACGTCAACAGGATTGTCACTGGAGTCCGGAGGGAAAGGTACATGGTTGTGTTTGCACTTGCCACTTTTATTCCCAGTGAGTTGCTCCCTAGGAAACTGCCTGAAAATAGCTTTTCCTCCTTTCCACAAGAATAATGAAGTTGGTGTGGTATCCTGGGAAGGTGTCCAGGTCACCTAGTGCTGCTGTTTATTAATTTTGTAAGTTGTTGGAGTGCTGACTTTAAAAAGACAGTATCAGTCGTCAGGTAATAAATATGAGATAATTTTCAGTTAATGGTGGGGAATTAACACAATCCTCTTTTTCTTCATGGAATAACTTCAGAAATTTTATTTTATTTTATTTTTTTGTCTTTTTGAGACAGGGTTTCACCATGCAGTTCATGAGCCCTGGCCAGCCTCCATCTCCTTCCTGCCTCGGTCTCCTGAGTGCTGGGATCACAGGGGTGTGCCACACCTGGCTAACTTCGGGAATTTAAAGAATTTAAAATTTCTTGCAGGGTATGGTGGTACATACCTGTAATCCCACACCTGAGGCTGAGGTAGGCAGGTCACCACAAGTTTAACGCCAGACTGGGGAACATCATGAGTTCCAGACCAGCTTGAACTACAGGGCAAGACCTTGTCTCAGAAAAAAAGGAATTTAAAATTTCCTCAACTAACACCAGGGATTGTTGTTGTTCTCCCTTTAGTATTCCTGCAATACATATATAGCTAGCCTGTAATGTGTCTAAGGCTTCCACTGGAAATGAGAGTGCCCTTTTGCAATTCCCCTTAGAGTGTCTTTTTTTTGAGACCGGGTCTCGCTTGAGCTCACTTTGTAGCCCAGGCTGGCCTAGAACTTGCAGTGATCCTCCTTTCTCAGCCTCCTAAGTGCTGGGATTGCAGGCGTGCGCCACCATGCTCTGCTTCGAGTGTCTTTTGAAGTACTCTTCATATGCAAATATGCTTATTAAGAATAAGTAAGGATTGCATGGGCTTTCTGAAAGATTTTCTAGGACCAGAGAGTAACGTATCTAAAAGGAGTTTATTGTCCTTGGTGGAATAAATAAACCAGTTAATGAAGGTTAATGAAGGTTAATTTATAGTATAAATATTTAGGATTCTAAAAACTACTAAATGAAGATATTTAAGAAGTGTAGAAAACAGAATTGTATTTTAATGTTACTGTATTTAGTGTGGTTGGATGAGGTGAGAATGCTCAGCTCCCTCTGGATTATATGTACCTCAGTGTCACGGTGTCACAGTAAGATAAGTTCATGCTAGAAGCCTAACCTGCTCCGAGGGCCGTGGTGATTGCTGGTGGTGCCCAGTGTGGCTCTCTTCGGTCATACTGTTCTAGTCTGGGGTGGTAGTTTATCTGCATGTGGAGTTTTAGGTTGAAAATAGCTTTTCTTTTTTTAGGATTTTAAAAGCATTACTTAGTACTTTATGCGTAGACTGTTGCTGAAGCCATTCTAATTATGATCCTGTGGATCCTATTCTTTCATTCTGTTTTTCTCACATCTCTGGTGTTCTGGTATTTCATGTTGGTGGCTGTTTTCACTTGCTTTGTTGAGGATACAGTGAATATATTAGCTGGACTCTTAGAAAATCATGTCTTTCAGTTCTGGTGAATTTTCTCTGGATATTTCAAGCATTCTCTCTGTTTTGGGGCCAGAAGGGTTTTTCCTGGTGTTTTGTGCTGATTCATTTTACTTACATTACTTTCGTGTATTTCCCCCTCCATTTGCTTCCCCCGCATCTCTTTTTCTTTTTTCTTGTGTCTCAGAAAGTTTGACTCAGTTGTATCTTCTATAACTTCCAATGAATATTTCATTTCTACTGTTATGTTGTTATGGCAAAAATACGCTGATACTTTTTAAAATGATAAGCAATATCTTCTTCAAAACTGCTGCAGTAGGCTGTATTGTACCACAGACAGGGTGGCTTAAACAACAGTTCGTCTTCCCATGGTTCTGGAACCTGGAGATCTGATGAGTTCAGTGTGCACGGATGAGTTCTCAGGGAAGCACTCTTCCTGGCCTGCAGACAGCTGCTTTTTCTCGTTATGCTCACATGGCTTTTTACTTGGAGAATCTCTTTATGAGGCCACCTCTCTGCTTAGAACCCTGCCCTTTTGACATCATTTACCATAATTACATCCTAGGAGCCCTATCTTCAAAGATAGTTACATTGAGGTTAAGGTATCAACAAAGGGATTTGGGGGAAGCACAGTTCATTTGATTTTGTTTGTTTGTTTGTTTGTCCCCCCCCCCTCCCCGCGTACCGGGAATCGAACTCATGACCTCCCGCTTGCCAGGGAGGCACAGTTCAGTCACATACTCACATACATTGTTTATAACAAAGGGTATCATGAAAGGGGAGTGAGATGGGGCTTAACTGTGAATAGGGCAAAGACCCAGCCTGGAATTTATAGCTGGGAACAGAGTGGGAGTCTGGATAGAAGTTGCTAGGAGGAGGCACGAAGGGTGTGCAACTCCTTGCTGAACAGAGGTCAAGGTCTTCCTCATCCAGGGGTAAGGAATTGAGCAGATATCTAGCTGGGAGGATTGTCTGTAAACTGACTTTCATTTCTTGCTACAACTGGGTTATGCAGACCTGGGGGAGAGTGTCTTTGCCAGCAGTTTGTCTGTACAAACTTCATTGTTCCTGATGATTCTCTGTCTAGAGACCAAGGGTTCCGGTGAAAGACCTCTATAAACTTCCCTTGGCCTCGGAGCTGGTGTGGGTGCGTTTCCTCAGCAATGTGGAGTGATGTGTGGTGATGTTAGGAAATTCCTTTCTCAGTTTGCCCTACTCTGTTTTACGTTTCTCAGTAGATCCAAGGCTTGGAAGTACCTTGTGCTGTAATTCTTGTGTTCTTTGAAGATTTTATAGTAAATTGGGTTGGTTTTCATTTTCTCTAATTGCTGGTTTGAAATTCATCTGTCTTGGTTTGATGTTAGCTACCTTTCAACCATTTGATTCCTAACTT
The DNA here is from genome assembly GCF_000276665.1 of Chinchilla lanigera. Lineage (NCBI taxonomy): Eukaryota > Metazoa > Chordata > Mammalia > Rodentia > Chinchillidae > Chinchilla > Chinchilla lanigera. Next base: position 4,260,769 of record NW_004955502.1, read on the forward strand.
TCAATACATTATTCTTCTCTTTGGTTCTCCCATCATTGTGGGTGATGTCTTTTTAAAGAACACCTTTGTTGCAGACTCAGGGCTTTGAGGAAGGCACAACAATTAGATATGTGCCTTGTTACTTTCTAGCACTGGGAAGCTGCAGTGCACCATTTAAAATGGGAGAGCAAATTGAATAGTTGAAGGGAATTGTCTTTTTTTTTTTTTTTTTTTTTTACTTTAGAGGGGTTTTTGTTCTACTGTGATTTTTATTTTTTTTTGTGATTTTTTCCCCTACTGCTGGGGATTGAACCGAGGGTCTTCATACTGACCTACATCCTCAGTGCCTTTTAATTTTTTTTTTTAATTTTGAGTCAGGGCCTCACTAGGTTACTAAGTTGCCCAGGCTGGGTTTGAATTTGTGATGCTTCTGTCTCTGCCTCCCAGAGTCCTGGGATTATGTGGCACTGCCATGCCTGCCTAAGTTCTTTGTCTTGAAATTGGCTTCAAACAAAGGCGGTGGGGGAGGCGAGGCGGGGAGGTAGCATCTATTGGGTGCCGTTAGAATGGTGATCTCGGTTTTATGTCACTTAATACTCACAGCAATTCTGTAAGGTAAGTGATATTATCCCACCATATGGATAAGGCTGAAGATAAAGATCAGAGAGGGTAAGTAACTTGCCTAAGAGCCAGTCAGCATGGTGGAGCTGTTTCAAGCCTAGGTTTTCAGAGCGTTCAATTGTTGTAGTCTAACCTCTCCTTTCACTCCTTTCAGAACAGCTCATTCACCAGCAACTATTGGGTTGCTCATTGTGTGTTGTACCTCAGGGGCACAGGGAAGCACAGTGTGTGCCCTGATGGAACAAGAATGACCTGAGGAGATTTACAGGTTTTCAGTCAGTACAATTACTGCTGATCTGTGGAGCGGGAAGAGGAGTAGCAGGCAGCTAAAGCTAACCACAGAAGTCTTGGTGAAAGGTGGCATTGGTTGGACTAGCACAGCAGAGGAGATGCAAGCTGCTGAGAGCGGGGTCGATTTGAGATGCCACTTGGAGGAACGCTGACGTGGTGGGGGCTGGGCATGTGGCTCAGTGGCACAGTTCTTGCCCAAGGGGTGGTGTAAGAATTTGGAAGAAGCTGGAGGAGTTGTGTTTCATGCCAGGTTTCATTTGAACTGAGTGTTGTTGCCTTTGCTGATACAAGGAGAGGAAGAAGCTGAGATGGTGGACTGAGGAGTGAACATAATAGTATCTCCGTTAGATACATCCACGTGGAGCAAGCCGCTCATACGACACGGCAGCCTCTGGGGGCTCTGGGGGGGTCTGAGTTGGAGAAACACATTCAGGCATCACTCACATATAAGCGGTACTTCAAGCCATGAGGCACAAAATGATTAGGGAAAGCATACAGATGTATGTATGATAACATAATTATGAAACAGTGTTATTGTTTTACTTCTGTGGAGAATATCTGTAACTCAGAGTTACACCCGAACCTAACAGCCCTTGCTGGACTGGGGCAGCAGCACACTCCGGCTGCTGCATAGAAGATGTTAACCAGCAGCACAACGGCAACTTGACAGCAGTTAGTGGTCTATTCGCTGAACTATGTGCCTGACACCTCGGCCCTCCCCAGGGGCTGCATCTGAGAGCATCGCGTGGGGACCCCAGATTTGAGGAGCATTACGGCACATGAGTCAGCTCTTCATGAAGTGTAGATAAACGGTGAAAAAGTAAATTTCAGTCAAGGTGCCAAAACGAAAACATGTGGGGGTCATTCACTAGCTGATGTGCTGCTGTTGCACATTAGTCTTGTTGGATACGAGCTTTTTTTTTTTTTTTTTTGTCTTTTTGAGACAGGGTCTCGCTATGCAGTTCAGGCTGGCCTTGAGCTCACTTTGTAGCCCAGGCTGGCCTCGAACTCCCAACGATCCTCCTGCCTGAGTACTGGGATTACAGGCGTGCTCCGCCACGCCCGGCCAAGGATAAAAGCTTTAAAAACAAAATAATTTGGATATCACACACTCTCTGGGTTACTCTCAATGGAATTACAAATGCCTTGTCTCAGAATGCCAAGTGTGAAAGAAGCCTTGTGGGAACAGTTGAAAAATTAGATTGAAATTAACAGTGGACAAGAACTGGAAGTAGTTCAGATGTCCATCAGTAGAACAGGTAAATAATTGTGGGGCAGTGATTCAGTGGACAACATGGACAACATGGTTGAATATTTTGAACATCAAAATATAGTGTTAAATGAAAGAAGCTAGATACAAATGAATGCATACTGTATGCCCTCACTTAGTGAAGCTCAAAGACAGGCAAAGATTAACAGAGCAGTAGGGATCCGTGTGGTGTGGGGACTGACCAGAGGAGGCATGAGGCAACTTTCTGGGGTGATAGAAATACTCTCTGTCTTGACTAAAGTGTTTGTTAGAGAAGTATATTCATTTCTCCAAACCCACCAACTTGTGGACTTAGATTTGTGCATGTCACTGTATGTAAGTTTTAGCTTAGTAAAACAGAAAGACAATGGCTGCCAAAGCGGTATGCTGAGGAATTCTGCGAAGATGAATATAGGGAATCTCTCTTTTTATTCCTTCAGATCCAAAATGGCTTAATTTTCAACTCTTAGCTAAGTCTACACTATAAGATCTATGCTGATGGTGACTGCTGTCTTATTTTTCTTGTTCCTGAGCCAGAATACCCAACACCCAAAGCTAAAGATGGAAAGGTTTATTTAGTGCACCGTTTATGGAGGTTTCAGTGCATACTCTGCTGGCTCCAAGGCAGGGCTGCACATGGCAGATGGGAATTGCAGGGGATGAGCACAGGTCTTTCTAACCCTTATGTCTTACCAAGGCTACTTAGGGTGGGTAGCACGCACACCCTTAATCCTAGTGCCTTTGATCCTAGCACTGGACCGTGAGTTAACGCCAGTGTCACACACTCTAGATCCAGCAAGCTCTGAAAAGGCCCCACCTGCGACCACATGAGGCTTTGGGGGGGACATCTAGACACAAGCCATAACAACTACTTATTGTGCAAACCAGGATATTTGAGGTTTTAAAAGGAATGCAGCTATAAATTATGCTGAGATAACAGGTAAATGCTGTGACTGCTTCTGGTCTGGTTACTTGTGGCACTGTGCTACAGACGCGACCAAAGGCAGGTCGTGGTGCAGCCAGTGTAACCCGAGAGTGGAGCTGCCCGTCTCGTCCCTTCTGAAAAGGTGGTTGCAGGGGGCAGAGGCAGTGAGATGCAGGGAAAGGCGGGAAGTATCTGGGGTCAGGGGAGATGTGTTTCCCTAAATTATGATGAATGAACTTTTATAAAAGATTTTTTAATGTTTCAAAAGTTATTCATGTTGCTTTCTTTGTTCCTTTGAAACAGGAGAGAGTGAATAGCCCTTCCAGACATGGAGGACGGGAAGCCCGTGTGGGCGCCACACCCGACAGATGGGTTTCAGATGGGCAGTATCGTGGATATCGGCCCCGACAGCTTGACGATCGAGCCGTTGAACCAAAAAGGCAAGGTGAGTTTCTCAGAAAGATTTCAAAATGCGATTCCTTTTTAAAAGTAGGTATATTTTCAAAAGATACATGTTTCTGTTCTGCAGAAGTAAGATATTCCTGGCAGAGTAAAGGGGAAAAAAATCCTAAGTTAATCTTAGTGTTTTCTATTGACTTCTTTGATTAAATTCAGAAGTATATACTCTCGGGAAAAAAGGTGTGCTATGATAAAATGAGACAGATTTCATGAGTCTTTCATAAGTCATATTCTTAAGTAACTTTGTGATGAAATCAAAACAACATTCATGTTCTTTATGCCACTTTACTGAAATTATTAGTATACCCATGATGTGCTCAACTTGTATGAAGTAAAAATATAAAAAGTGAATGGTGCTGTGTTGCCAGTGTTTGCTTTTTGCTTGGCCTTTTATAGGTCTTCTCTTTTTTTTGGACACATTTTATTAAATTCACTAGTGTGGGATTTGAATAAATATATTTCTAGTGACTAAAAATACTAAGTCTTAAAACTTCATCTATCACTATTTTTGTGATAATGATAGCATAAAAGTGTACTTTAGTTCTGCACACATGGGATGTATTTCCTTTTCTGCTTAGGCATAGCGTGTACAAGGTTACAAAATGGAAGTTAGGGAGCAGAGTGACCAGGACTTGTGAACTGCTTGCAGAGAATGAGTCCATTGTGAATACCTCTCTTAGTCTCCAGGAGGATGGGTAGAGTCTGTTTTTGTAGGACAGCTTCACTATTTTCAGTCTTCCTGTTAAACATGTCTTCTGACTAAATTAAACTTGTGGATGTCATTTCTGTTTACTTTACACTCTGCAAGTGTTCATGAATAATTTATATTCTACCGATACATGGTTAAGTAATGCCGTATGACTACTATCCTTCTGGGAACCTTAGAAAAACAAGGAGATCTCTCATGAGGTCTTTTCAGAAAGAAAACTATTCTGTTACTGTAAACAACCCAGGAACCAAAATGCATAATATATAATGTGCTGTGTTAGAGGAGGCCAATTAAAGATACCTTCAGGGAAGAAGAGAAAAAGTGTTTTTAGATTTTGTCCTTATTAACAGGCACCTGTTTGTATTTACAGTGCAGTACATGTTAAAAAATAAAATAAGTTTTAGAAGTTTATTTATGCATTTGAAAGTATTTGCTTTTCATTTAACATATTTTATAAGCACAGTAAATCAGAAGGCTAAAATAAAATGAAAATTATATTTCCTAGGTATATTATATGTACAGGTGACGGAATAATTCATTTCAAGCATAAGAGAAACTTGATGTATGAGGGTATGCATTTTTCAGTACTTAAAATATTTTAATGTGCTTTAAATAGTGCCGTAGTAGTATTCATCAGGTGCCTATAGACCCAGTAGTAACAGTTTAAATTATGGAGTCATGTAACTTTTATGGATTTGTAGATAATTCTGTAAAGTTTAGTTTTCATTTTCATAAATTTTTTTTGAGGATTAACAGATTATCAAGGATTACTTTTAATCTTTGGTTTCCTTTCTTTCTGATTGAGGTCTTAATAAATTGCCAAGTGTTGTAATAACCAGATGCTTAAAATGATCCATTAGAAAAGTAATATTTTGCAGAGATGATTCATGGTCTAGAGATCCTGAGCCCTTAAATATGTATGTAAAGTTCAGTTCATGGAGTGGGAGACCAGCTGCCAGAGACCAGCAATGTGCTGGGGCCGTGGAGCAGTGGAGATGGAGAGGGCTCAGCTCTGGCGGGGGTACAGCTTTGATGGTAGCAGTGGCTTTCATGGTTTTCATTTGTGTGCCATAGTAAGAATGATTTTATATTGCATTAGGTATGTGTACTGTGTGTGTTTGAATGTATAAGGAATACATTTTACATGTCCACAAGTGTATGTAGTGTGTGTGTATCTTAAACAAAACAGTTGACCAAGTGAAACATCGTTGGCACATGCGATATTCTGTTAAAAATACTGTCTTGACCCTCTGAGTTGATTTCATGTTCCTTGTTTGCAGCAGACTGTTCTTAGGAGTTGAAACCCAAAATGTATGACTTACAAGGGTCTGCATTTCCTTTCTCTCGTCTTTGCTGGGGTTATACTTTATCAGCCTGCAGTTTCCCCCTTGACAGCCTTGCCTTACCCTTACGCATCTGTTTCTTCTCTCTGTTGTTCTTTCTGTCTACACGTGTTTATCAAAGCGGGTGGTGTTCGGTGCTGTGCCCCTCCTGCAGTTCTCCTTTTGCCTGGCGTGCTACTCTCTGTAGCCCTTTGCTTAGCAAATACTTGCTTATCTAAGACTGAGGTTACCTTCTTTATGGAAATTTTCCACAGAGAACTCAATCTCTCCCTCCCATGAAACAGAATTAACTGTTAGTTACTTTTTCCTTTGCAGAGGAGTGTAGCTTCTTAGATGTCCTGTAGCCCTCTTTGGAGATCATGTTTATGCAGGTCTCCCCTTCCTACTGAAGGTTCTTCTCAAGTGCAGGGACTGCTTTATTTGTTGTGTCCGTTATTGGAGCTTGATGTGCTATATTTTCTGAGGGGTTGATGTTTTATGCTAGGTGATCAGTGCATTCTTTGTTATTGGATCTTCTTTTGCTAGAAAGAAAAAATTCTCTTCCCTTTAAGAGAAAACAGCTGTTAGGAAGGAATAGGTTTTTTTCTTGGAGAGAAGAAAATGGGAGCCAGTAGGTAATTTGAGGGTTAGAGAAGCAGGGGGAGAACTTGTTTCAGTGTGTTCTTAACCTTGTTGCACATCTTCGTCACCGCCCTCCCTGAGCTTCTGTCTCTGTGTTCTCACTTCCTGAGGTCTTTTTCATTTAGCATAGGACCTACCAGGTTAGACCCAAACTCTGGAGCGTGAGGAGTCTTTATCCTTTTTGTCTTAGCTGTGACAAGTAGGGACATAGTTCTCTGTGTTAGCAGTTACATATGAATGTATTTTTCTATCGAATCACTGTGATAACTTGTGGATTGCTTTATGTTATCATTCATATACTTAGTGTATATTATGATTAATTCACTTTTGTGTGCTCTTCTCTAAACTTTTTCATATTTATTTATTTATTTATTTTTGTCTTTTTGACACAGGGTCTTGCTATGAGTTCAAGCTGGTCTTGAACTCACTTTGTAGCCCAGGCTGTCCTTGAACTTGCAGAGATCCTCGTGCCTCAGCCTCCTGAGTGCTAGGATTACAGGCGTGCGCCACCATGCCTGGCCACTTTTTCACATTTATAACATTGAGAATATATGCACTGGATTCAACATGATTAACTTCTAGAGTTTTTAGAGCATAACAGTTTTCTAAATTTGGTATGACTTCAAATTAAGGTAGTACTTGCAGCCTGGATTTTATTCTCTAAACTATGATAGTGGCTTTATTTTATATAATATTCTTGTACATACACATACACACACACACACACACACACAGAGACTTGCAGATACTATTATTATTGGTGGTAGAGATCAAACCCAGGGCTTTGCACATGCTAAGGACATGCTGTATTTCTCTACAAGTGTTATTTTAAAATAATTGGACCATTGTTCCTTAGTGTTTTGTTTGATATGTTTGGAAACTTTAACCACAAGAGTAATTGTAATTGTTTAGAGGTATAAATTTATAAGTAACTGTTAGAATAGGAAGGATTAAAGTTTAATTCTCTTTTGATGTAGTTTGAGATCATTTGTTCTCCCTTACAAAATGTGTCTTAGTTCTGCTATCTACCATAGAATTTAAGTAGTAAATTTAAGTGCAGGTTTATTTATGGATACTTTTTAATTTTATTAACCAAATATTCTCTGATACTGTTTATATTTCTGACAGGTCTTTGTACAGGAATTTGTATCAAATATTATTCATATATTAAAACTAATGTTTTATATTTTATTGAATGCTACCTTTTGTTTATTTAAAACAAAACTGCTGTATGTACAAGCATTATTTGAGAGAGTTGTAGAATAATGTGCCTGTGTACGTTAGTATTCACATGTCACTGCCGGTGGAGGAGCTGAGGAAGCTTATTTACTGAGTTGCATTACTGACTCAGTTCCACAGTCACAGTGGGCACTATTCTTGAGGAAAGTCACCTGTTTGGGGGTTAACTCCTTATTAAATGGTAGGATTTGTATTAAATTTTAACAAAGAATATGTTGTTGCCAGCATAATGTATGCAACCAATTAAGCTCCTTTATTTTTCTTATTATGTGTAAACTTTATGTTTAATGAGGTTTTTTAAAAATTTGTTTGTTAGACATTTTTGGCTCTTATAAACCAAGTGTTCCCTGCAGAAGAGGACAGTAAAAAAGATGTGGAAGATAACTGTAAGTATCAAGTTAAAAGTTATTTTATTAGCACAGAAAAAGAAACCTTCCTTCCAAAGAATAGTGGTTGTATTACCAGTACATTATACTGGTTCAGAAAAAAAATGTAGCCTTTTGATATGAAAGTTCATGCAAATGGAGGAACCTGAAAGGCTGAAATTTATTTTTATCTCAGATGTGCGTTTTGGTGAGTCTCTTGATTATCCTCTAGCGTTACTTCAGTTGTATATGTGTGGGGTATGGTAAAAATCTACTGTGAGGCTTGAAGTAAAGCCTTCCTGTTCACAGTTGTGTTAATCTGAAGCTCGTCTCGAGTCATAAAGTGATTACTATAGTAGTAAAAATGGCTCAGTAATTTGGTAGTTGAATCAGTGGGAGCCCTTTAACATTGTTTGAAGCAAACCAACATTAAAAAAGCTATGTAATAGCTACTTACTGAAAATTTTATTTCAGAACAGTATATTAAAATATAACATTGGCTGGATATGAGGTGCACACCTGTAATCCTGGTGTTCTGGGAAGCTGAGGCAGGAAAATGGCGAGTTCAAGCCCAGTGTAAAAAACTGAGCGGCTTAGCAAGCAAGACCCTGTCTCAGAAGAAGAAGGTGAAAAAATGGCTTGATTGGACGGCACTGGGTTCAGATCTCAGTACCAACAAACAAAAGAAAACAAGACACAACATAACATAAGAAAATGCAAGAAACACCAGCATCAGTTTGGTTTATAAATACGCTAGCATGTTTAGTGAAAAAAACATTTATACATTTTTCAGGCTGTGTTTATTCTTACATTTTCAACCTTAAGGAGTAATATTTAAATTTTTTTAGGGGGTGTTAGTAATTTTTGTTTGTTTTTCTAACAGAAATACCTGAGTAAATAAAACTAAAAAGAAGAAAGTTTTATTTTGATGCAGTGTTTTGGAGGGTGGGGTCTGTAGTCTGTTGACCATTGCTTTGGGCTCCGGGCTGGGCAGGATCTCCTGGTGGAGTGATGAGATTGTTCATGTCAGAGCAGTTGGAAACAAAACTGGGAAGGAGCTGCATCCCCACTGTGCTCATTGTCTTCCCACCAAGCTCTGCCTCTACCCTCCCTCTCCCCTAACCAGGGCCTGAACCCACACAAGCAACATCCCTTGCTCTTTTTAAAAATTCTTTTAATTTGAGACATGGTTGTCCAAGCTGGGCTTTAACTTGAGATCTTCCTGCCTCAGCCCCTCAGAGTATTGGGTGACTACAGGTGTGTGCCATCGTACCCAGCCAGACATTTTAGTATGATGTTTTGAAATACATTTCTAATAGGTAGTGATTAAGTAGTGGTTCTTTTTTTAATGTTGGTTTGCTCCAAACAGTGACGTTAAATGACTCCTACTGACCCACTTTCCAAATCACTGAGCCATGTGTACTCCTGAGCCCCCTTTGAAGTTCTCACCATCTTGTAATAGCACTGAGCCAAGCACCACGCTCTGGACATGGAGTTCTGGGGTGTGTTTCAAACCAGACTATGGAAGTATTTGAACATCACGTCCAGTTGACGTGGTGCCCAATATTACAAACTCTATTTTGAGAGAAAAGATGAGGCAAAGGCACAGAGTTATTCTCACAGATTTTTACCAGAGTTCACAATTGAGTAAGCCTGTCTGTGAGTAAAGGCATCATAGAATAGATGGCGTCATGAGGGACCCCTGGGCTGGAAGAAGGCAGGCCTCAGTTGTGATTCTGAGTGTCCTGGGCAACTTAACCCTCTTGAGATTCTCATCTATACAATGGGGGTGTTATTATGACTGTTATTGTTACATGTTACGAAACTCTTCATAAATGCAGCTTTGGTTGATTTTAGAATGTCGGTTTTCTGTCTTTGTCCTTCTTTTGTCAGTCTTGTCATGGTACTACTGAGCTATCCAAATGACACACTGACATTGTTAGGGCCTCAAATGTGTATCTAAAATTATTTCCTCTTTTCAGTGTCATAATGATAATGTCATGATAGATGATTGATGTCCATGGAGTGTCTTCTGAACTGTGTGATAAAACTAAGATATATGTTCAATTGAAACTGAGCTATATGTTCTCTTTAGGCCTGGCCCAGTGGCATATACCTGTAATCTCAGCACTTGGGAGGCTGAGGCAGGAGGATCACTGGAAGTTCGAGGCCAGCCTGAGCTACATAGTGAGTTCAAGATTGGCCTGAACTACATAGTGAGACTCTGTCTCAAAAAACAAAAACAAAATAAGTGTTGTCTTTAGTTGGTGCTGTAACAATATAGCAAAAATGCATTACCTGTTGTTAGCTCCAAGTTTTCTGGTAAAGGGTTTCTATTTAGACGTGGATGTGTTAGTTTTGCCTTTTTTACTTGATTTGTGAGCATTGACACAAGAATAGAAAAATAATTCATGGATATAACATCAGTAATTAAAAAGAAAATAGCATATTTTCATGCTTTGAGCTACTGTTGCTTAAATGATATACACTGTTCTCTGTGGGTAAAAGCTGTTAGATGTTGAAGAGTAAGTACAGAGTGTGAGATTACACAGAATCTTAAAAGTTGGCTTATTTGTCTCAGTAAGGAATGGCTTTTATAACTATATAAATCTGGAATTCATTGGCTTGTACTGTGTTGAAATTATTTTTCTTCATTGAACTAGGGCTGTATTCAATAAGCGGGATCTTAAAAATACTCAGTTAATTCTTGAGTCAGATCACCAGATTTAATAATGAAGTTATACCTGTTGCTCATTAGAAGCCTAATGTTTGTAAAGAAATTATGTTTATACTTTTTCTATCTTACTTTTAAATATAGTTAAGTGTATGACTAATTAGGCATAAAAGGTAAACAGTTAATTTAAAATTGCATATAAAATAACCAATCCAAGTAACCCCAGGGGTGGGGCCTACTGTTCGGAGAAGCGGGTAGGAAGGAAATGGGTGGGGCAGGAAGCTGTTCCTGAGACCCTGGGACGTATCCCTGGGTCTCACCTTCGGGGAGGTGTAGGCCTGTAAGACTTAAATGTTTCTCACTTGGGCAAATGGAAGGTCAAAAATATTATCCTCTCTTTTTCTCCATGTTTGCATGAAAATGGAATAGCCTGAGCAGTGTGATGTAAGGAACCCCTCGTCCAAATTCTTAGTCTCATTGGCAGATATTGTACCTTTGAAGGGCTTTATTGAGCTTAATGGACAGCTGTCCCCAAGGAGGCAGCTGATAGCCTGGAGGGAAGAGCTAGCAGTCATTTCTGTTGGGTGCAGGTTTATAGGGTAACTTTTGTAGGGTTATGATGATGTCCCACAGCCAAGTATTTCAGAGGAAAGTAAGAGGTGGGCAAGTGATGCAGCAGAGTGCTTTGAACAGCGAAACAATGACATATAGGCCAGGTTTCTTGGAGTCTAGGGAGGAAGCAGAGCAGGAGCAAAAAGACAGGTGACCACTACCCAACCCAGAGACACCTCTGCTGCTACCTCCGCTCCTCCCTCCAGAAGGGAACCTGCCAGTCAGCTAGAGGCTCTACTGCCTTCGTACTCTTCTGTTCCACCTTCAGTGGCGTTAGACAGCAGGGAGGCCCTTGGAAGATGAACTGACTGTGTCATCTGAGTGCAGCAGTGTGGATTTTCTTTGTGGAGATAGGCAGAACGAAAGACTTGCTTGACAGCATGGACAGGTGTTGAATTGTGTGCCGGACGTGTGCAGTGTGGACCTGCATACAGCACCACTGAGGATCCAGCACAAGAATAAGTAATCAAGCTGCATCCCTTCCCAAGGCCCTTGTGCCAAACCCTGATGCGTAAGTTATCACCACAGTACAGGTGTGGGTGGGGAGCGGAGTGAAGAGGATCCAGAGACGAGAGTGGCCCTGAAGGTTGTGGGGCGCCTGGGCCAGCACTGAGAGGGTCTCTGAGATGGCCTTAAAGGACGGGGTGCTTCTTGGCACTTCAGGGTATTCTGAGCAGAAGCTGCTGTGTGAATGGTGGCTGGTAAACTGTTCAGTCTACCTATAGGTTAGATTGTATTACATTGTGAAAGATTTTATAAAAAGGTTATTTAGATGTAGGTTTATTAAAAGCCTTGATCAGACTTCAGTGTGGGTGTTGATAGTTGGTAGGGACCCACTGACTTTTTTTTGAGATGGAGAAAGATTTAACTAGTCAGTGTGCTGAGCAGTCTGGCTGACAGAGGAGAGAGGCTGAAGCGACAGACAAATACTAGCATCTGTAGTCGTACAGGAGATAGTAAGATTAAGGTGGAACTGCAGAAAGGGGCAGAAAAGAGGCATTTCAGAGATTCAGATGGGGCGAGTGTTGGCTGCTTGCTGCGGGCCTCACAGGCTTGGAACTGTTGGGAGCAAGGAAGATGAGCGGAGAGGGCTCTGGCATTGCCTCGAGTTTGTGGTTCTCAGGACCGGGGGAGTGTGGTGCTGATAATAGAAACCCACGGGCTGAGGAAAGGGCCGGTTTTGTCTGTCGTAGCATGTGGTACTGATGGAGCTCAGGAGATGGGAGGGCGTGGAGAATAGACTGGGAAGGAACTTTGATGTATCCCTAGAACAGACATCAGAAGGCAAGATATCAACCCCAATTCTGCCTCAATTAGTGTCGCATCAGTGTAGGCTAAGGCATACGTAACCCACGCAGGATTGCCGTGTCAGGTGGGAGGGACTGAATGATCTGATTGTCCCAACCTGTTCCACATCTTGTCTTCTGTTTTATCCACAAGACTGTGAGCATCATGGATGTAGTGTCTTGTTTGTGTCAGAAGTATACTAAATTAGAGTCCCCTAAAGGAGTACTTTCCCTTTGGATAATACTTGACTTTAGTCAGACTTTATTGGTGTATACCACCAGTGGTACTCACTAGATGTATTTCCTAGTTGGAAATTCATTGTTTAAAAATACCATAAGTTTTTAAAGAACATAAGTAAACTGGATTTATTTTAGGCAAGCACAGTACCATGATATTCCTTCCTCCCCAGCTGGATTTATTTTAAATTAGCCCCTGGGGTTTTACATGTTACCTGGGTTTTGAAAAGATGGATTTAAATCTGACCTAATAAGTTGACTTTAAGCTTGGGTCAGAATTATTCCAATTAATACAATATTGGTTATTTAACTTTTTTTCTTTAACTGTTTAATGATTTACAAATTTTATGTTTTAGGTTCACTAATGTACTTAAATGAAGCCACACTGCTCCATAATATCAAAGTTCGATACAGTAAAGACAGAATTTATGTAAGTATTTTAGTTAAGCTCGGGTATTTTAGCTATGGCCTACATTTTTGTGGGGGTCATTATTTTGCATGACTCTTTGGCTTCGTCAGGTGTGACGTTTTTCTACCAGGAAGTGCTGCTAACCTGAGCCTGTGCAGTAGAGGGAACTCCAGGAAGGCCGGGCTCCTAGTGTATTGCTCCACCTCCAGGCTCAGGGTCCGCCTGGCACACAGCGGGCACTTCCTGTGTGGAGTGAACAGTGAGAGCATCACTTGCTGTCTTTCAGACTTAAAATGTCAAAGTCAAATGTTTACAAAAACAATTATTTTGGATTTTGATTCTTGTCTTTTGGTATATGTCTATAGATCTGATTAATTAGTTTCACTTTTCCCTTTGTTCTGTAGAGAATTAAAGGCAGCCTGTAAGGAGTACATAGTAAGGTCAGAAATTTGAATGAGGAAAAGGTAAATTAGAATAGAAAGCAGTATCTCAGGAAATACCAAGAACATAAAAATGCTGATTGTGAAGCCTAAATTGTTACTTCACTACTATGTTGTAATTACAATTATTCATTGGGCCCCTCTGAGATTTTATGTTCTAATATCTGCTAGTCTAGATTCTTTTGTTGGCTGGAGATAGATTACCTCACTGTGGTTCTCCTGCTAGAAAGATGGGACTCTTCATTATTTTTGAAAGAAGAAAACACATGGCTTCTTTGACGCTTACTAGATCAAATGACAGTCTTCATCTTTTATATCACTATCAGTTTGCCTAATTGTACTTACTTAATTCTGACTAAATTACATCTAGTCTTTGCCATCTGTCCAAGTAGTGGCAGCTGGGAAATGGAACTAATGTAGTGAATTCTAAGAGTTTACCTGTGGTTTATACAGCATGTCTTCTGATTATGCACATAGATTTTACTTTCCTCTCTGAGGTTTTTTCAAAATCTAAATACAGAATATAGTTAGTTTTAAATATTAATATTCTTGAGTACAAGTATGTTTAGAAGTAAAATTACACTGAACAGAATCTAATGTATGCTGAATGCCATTTTTAGATAATGCAGTGATACAAAAAATTGTTAAGGCAACAAAAAATTTGTTTAACGTACAATAAATCAATGAAAGATAATTCAGAAATAACTGTGAGGTATCATCTTTGAGTCAAAGTACGACATTTGTGTTTTCAGGTCATTGGTATTTCCCCCCAGCCAATTATGTCCTTTAGGTATAGCTATTAAATATCAGCAAATATAAGTACTATTATTACTATAACATAGGAAGGAGGAAGTTACTATAATTAATAACTGAAGGAAGTAATTTAGAGTAATGGTTTAAATTTGATACTTTATGTTTTTTACCAATCAAGAGATATCACTATTCTCTTTTAGATTTTGGTGAAATAATAGCCCACATTTAACATTTTTATGGTTTCTAAAATCCCTGATCCTTTCCTTTTGTCTCCCCGGGAAAATTATGATCTAGAATTTCTTGTTTTTTACTTTATTCCAAGAAACATCTTTGGGAACATTCTCTACATTCTAGATTAGTAGCCTAATGAGAGTCCTGGGTTTCCACAGAATTTCTTGTCCACAACTGGAAGCAACAAAGACAAAAATAGGGCCCTTTGTGCTCTAGTTTTGCCAGTCTTACTAAACCACGACTCTCCCCTAAGCAGGAATTTTATAAATCCTGCTGGTGCGTTTTTCTGATCTTTGAAAGCCACAGTTAAGATCCAAATTTAAAGCAAGCTTGAGCTGATCATTGATGTTTAGCCCATCACTCTTCCAGTCAGTGGTCAGCATGTGCTGTTTCTCAGAACTCTTAGACCAGGTGGTCATTTAGTGCCAAACCTCTCTTGGGCATTCACTGTTGGGTGAATGAGGCAGCCTATGAGAAGACCCACATCACCAAATTCGGCTGTAGGAATCAAAGGAGGGGAGTAGATTTTGTAAGTGCAATCAGCAGAAGCCTGGTTGAGGTACAGGCCTTTAGAAGCTCAGATTTCCAATGAGGGTGACTTGGTGGTGACATCAGGTACCTGAGGGAGTGTTTGGGAGGGGTTTGTTTTCTTTGAGGCACAGGGAGTTGGAAGAGAGAATCTTACCTTCAGACGTTCTGAGTTTGGGATGACTGCAACATGAGAGGGTAAAAAGACTTACCCAGTCGGAGAAGTAATGGGTCTTGTGGAGAATACTAGTGCCGATATTGGAATCCTCGATGTCTAGAGACTTGAAAGGACCTTTTGCCTTTTAGCCTTGCTCAGCTTTAAATGGTAATAGTAACTGGAAAAATTTTATGTTTATGCCTTTCCTTTTAGACGTATGTTGCCAACATTCTGATTGCAGTGAACCCGTACTTTGATATACCTAAAATATATTCTTCAGATGCAATAAAGTCATACCAAGGAAAATCTCTTGGAACAATGCCGCCTCATGTCTTTGCAATTGGTAAGGGATTTAATTGTATTTTCATTCATATCTTTCCTTAGATTGTACAGATTTGCTCAGTTTTCCTTTTGGATTAATTAAAGATAACAGAAATTGAACGTATGTGTGTATCAGGTGTACAGCGTAAGTGTTGTCAGTACCTTTGGTCTCTTTAGTGAGGGGGTGAATGCTTTTGCAACCAACTCATGGGGCAGTCACACGTCATTGTCTTTGGTAAAGGCCTGTGTCTCCTTACGTGTGTCTGCCCATTTGAAAGTAGGGCATGATAAACGCAGACCTAATGGTTCTTTTGGCTCCTCAGTAAGATCTACTTTATCTTATAAGCGTCTTCCCTCACAGCTCTGAGGCCCGAGCCTTCCTGTCTTACCCAGGTTGCTGCTTGTGTAACTTGGGCCAGCTTTGGGCAGTGAGAGCAGACTTCTTCCAGGCGTTGTCTTGCATCAGGGTTTCATAAAATGAAGAGGTGAAAAGTGCTACCTGCTTCCTGTAGCTGAGGACTATGGGAAGATGGCAGCCTCACTCATCTTGAAGGCTCCAGCGCTGAGGTGCAGTGAGATGGAGTTACTCTATCAGAATTAGAATTTATGCACTATCGTGTTTCCTACCAAGTTCAGAGATGTCAGCTAACTGCTTTGCAGCTGGGCATTCACAGCAGTTGAGGGTCACTTTAGTGCAGTCCTCTTCTCATTGGGACTTCTCTTCATATTGCTTGTGGCCTGACCACGTTTCACCTGCAGATTTGGTGCTGTGTGTGGCATGTACTACTGCAAGGCAGAGTAAATACACCCACCAATCCCAGCAGATTTATTTTCGGTTCTGATGAGCATTGATGTGTGCTCCTATCAGGGTATGAAATGGTATACAATCCGTAGAACTCGAATATGAGCAGGTTGATCACTGGAGAGAAGTTAGTTACATGTTTAAAATGTAAATAAGGTAGCTTTTAATTTTACCTTTTGACTGCTAAAAAGTGTTTAGAATGATTCTATAAAAGTGTGTAACAGGATTGATAAGTTAGGCAAAGGGATGCTTGTACTCTTACGCATGATGCATGCCGGTAAAAAAATACTTGACAGTATGCCTCAGGAAGAGGAGATTATTTAGCTGGTAGTTATGGAGAAGACCAAGCCACACACTTGTGCTGTGGACCACACCTTCACTGAATCACTTCATTGAGGGTAGCCATGGCCAGAGTGAGCCAGTGACTCTATCAAACTAGGAGCAGGGCGAGGACAGGCTTTCTCCATTTATACAGCCCTCTTTCAAGAACTCGAGGGTTAGCTTCTGAGGCCATGGCCCAGTGGCTCGAGGACCTCCCATGGGGCTTCACCTTCCCAAGACTCTGCCACCCTGCAGACCAGGCCTGCTGTGACAGTGGACCCTTGGGGACACTGGAACCACATCCAGGCTGGATGGCTGTATTCTGTCTTCAGAGAAAAAGACATTTGTAAAGCTCCTCATTGGTATGGTTGGCACACATTTTGAGGTGAGAAATAGTTGTCTTACTGAGCCACATTGGTCAAGAGCTTAATTTTAAACTTAAACAACTTTGACTTTATAGTTTAAATTGTACAGTATAGGTGAAAATAGTTAAAAATTACATATAAACAATAGCAAATCTAAGATTTTTAAAGCAGCAAAGTTTGCCTTTGAAATGCTGATATATTCTGCAGATGTTTGAATTTAATAGTATCCGTAGGGGAGAAACACCCCCCAGAATTATTTTTGCAATTATGTGTTTTTTTATTCCCAGCAGAAATTCTGGTTGCCAGATTTCTCATCTGGTTACCTCTTGTTTCTCAGTGGGGCTCTCATTAGCTAGGCATAGGGAACATTTCTCTGTCCTTCTGCTAATCTGCTGTGATGCTGGGGAGAGCTGACCACAGCTAATGATGCAGAGACATTGTAGCACAAGATTAAAAGTGACTTGGATTTTGTATTATTTAGTTGTTAGGATCAAATATTAAAAATAAATACTCCTAGAAATGTTTTGAACACTTTTAAATGACTGTTCTAAACTTTCCCTTCTAAGACACATTTATGGTTTCTTTGTGTGCGCATGCTCCCCAGTGAGCCTCTGTCGTTGACGGCTTCTGTTTAATATGCTGTCGGTCACTGACGTGTTACTTTGACCCTAGCTGACAAGGCTTTCCGGGACATGAAGGTGCTCAGGATGAGTCAGTCTGTCATTGTATCTGGGGAATCAGGAGCTGGAAAAACAGAAAATACAAAATTTGTTCTAAGGTGAGTATTTTTAGCTGGCTTGAAATATTTTGGAACAGGGTGCCATGATTTTAGAGCTTAAGACGTGTAATGTGAAATTTGCCACGTAAACCTTTTCTTAGGGTACAGTTCAGTAATGTTAAGCACATTCACATTGTTCTGCAGCCGGTCTGTAGGCATTTTCATCTTGGGTAACTGAAGCTTTTTGCCGATTACGTAACTCTGCTTTTGCCACTCCTCTAGCCCTGGCAAGCACCGCTGTGCTGTTTCTATGGTTGTAAGTACTCTAGGTACCACAGATAGGTGGGATCACATAGGGTTTGTCTTTCTAGGGCTGCTTGTATCATAAAAAGATTTCACCATGTAGCATGTGTCCCATGTTGCAGTATATGTTAGAATTTCCTTCCTTTTAAAGGCCAAATAGTATTCCCTTGTAGGTATACCCTGCATTTTGCTCATCCACATCTTTGCTGACAGACATCTGGGCTGCTCCGCCTGTGACTGTTGCGAATAGTGTAGTTATGAACATGGGTGTGCAAATATTTAAGTTGACTTTTAATACATTGACATACTTTGGGACATAGTTTGGAATGGTAGGCTGTACTGTTTTAAAGAAACAAGCCCTTTTTATGGAAGCTGATCTGAAGGTTCTTGAAAGCCAGCTCTGACATGTAAGGATCCTGGAAGAGACCAGTGCTAGCTAAGCGAAGGGAAAGTTGGGCATGTTCCTTCGAAGTTTGCTTCCACGGGGATGTTCTGCTCTCAGGGTTTCTCCTCTTAGTCATTTTTAGTCATTTCTCCACTTAGTCACTCCTCCTCTTGGGGTCATTTTTACTTGGAGTTTATGACATCTGGCCTTTGCATTGCCACCTCCCTGCACCTTCTCCCACCCTGCCTCCTTAGCTGCCGTCACACTCTTCCCAGGGTGACTTCCTAGTTGCTCAGTGGCAGATTGCCTTCTTTTCTGTAGCAAAAAAAGGCTGAATTAATAGGCTGTGGCAGAAGGCTTTGAAGTCTCATGGTTGGTGAGTATTCCCATGTGAAATGAGTGATGTATTTAAAACCAAATATGATAGTTGTTTAAAATCAGAATATTTCCAAAAATAATGTAAAAATACTGATTTAGATGTTAAAGATAATTTAAATAGAATTCTAGATAAATTTAAAGCTATAAAAATACATTTGAACATAAGTCTGTAATTTTTAAAGTTAGAAGGATGATCCAGGTTTCAGGCTTATATGTACTAAATAATACAGAAATTATAAATCTATTGCATACAATATTACTATCATCCAGGTTTTTAATCCTTTGCTTTAAACAGATACCTGACTGAGTCCTATGGAACAGGTCAAGATATTGATGACAGGATTGTTGAAGGTATTGTTTACTTTTATTTTCCTTCATTTCGTATGTGTTGAAATTAATGTACAAGAATTTTTTCAGTGATCTGGACAGTTCTTCTTCTAGAGTACATAGGCTCTCCCCTCTCTGGTAAGTCTTTGCTCAGGTGTCATCTTCCTTACTGCTTCTCATTGCTCCCCGTGGCCCACTGTACACAAGTACTGGAAGGCAGGGATGTCTACAGTGCCTAATGCATACTATAAACATCCACTGATCATGATACCATTAGCATACCTCACAGAATGAGAGAAAATATTTGTAACATTTATTTAGAACCAGAAGAGACCTAGAATAGCAAAAGTAATTGTGGGCAACAAAGGCAAGGCAGGAGGCATTGCAATCCCTGACTTGAAATTATGTACTACAAGCTGGCGTGGTGGCATGTGCCTGTAATCCCAGCACTTGGAAGGCTGAGGCACGAAGATCGTTGTGAGTTCGAGGCTAGCCTGGGCTACATAGTGAATTCAAGACCAGTCTGAACTGCACAGTGAGACCCTGTCTCAAAATGACAAAAGAAAGAAAGAAAGGAAGAAATTATACTGCAAAACTACTGTGGTAAAATCAGCATGGTAGTGACAAAAAAACAGACCTGAGGATCAGTGGAACAGATTAGAAGATTCAGACACAGCTACAAACATGCTCAGCCACCTTATCTTTCACAAAGGGGGCAAACATGTTCATAGGAAGAAAGACAGCCTCTTTGATAAATGGTGCTAGAAAAACTGGTTTTCCACATGTCAAATATTAAAACTAGACCCATGTCTATCACCATGCACTAAAGTCAAAATGGATCAAAGATCTAAATATTAAAACAGAAACAATCTCCTGGAAGAGAGAGTAGGTAGAAATCTTGAAGACATAGGGGTAGGCAGAGAGTTCATGAACAAAACCTAAACTGCACAGGAAATACTTCAGAGTACCAACAACTGGGACCTCATCTTATTAAAAAGCTTTTGCACATCAAAAAAAATTAACAGAGTGAAAAGACAAACCACAGATTGGGAAAGAATTTTAGCCAGTTGTCCCTCAGATAAAGGATTTCTATCTAGAACGTATAAAGAATTGAAAAAAATCAGACCCCACCCCCCAGATTCAAAGACCCAATCCAAAAATGGGCATCTGAGAGGAATACACACTTCTCAGATGAAATATAAATGGCAAACAAATATATGAAAAAATGTTCAACATTACTGGTCATTCAAGAGATGCAAATTAAAATAGCACTGAAATTTCATCTCACTCCGGAAAGAAAGGCTATCATCAAATCAACCAATAACAAATGCTGGCCGGGGATATAGCTCAGTGGCATAAGCACCTGCCTGGCAAGTACAAGGTCCTGAGCTCACTTGCTGGTACCAAAAAAAAATACTGAAGGGGCTGGGTGATAAAGGAACCCTTCTCCACTGTTGGTGGGAGTGTAGACTGGTACAACCACTGTGGAAATCAGTATGGAGATTACTCAAAAAGCAAGGATTAGAGGTCCCATTCAACCCAGCTATTTCCCTTCTGGGTATTTTCCCAGAAGAATTAAAAACATCATACCACAATGGTATATGTGCACCCATGTTTATAGCAGCACAATTTGTCATAGCTAAATCCTGGAAACAACCCAGATGCCCATCAACAAAGGAATGGGTAAAAAAAATGTGGTATTTTTATATAGTGGATTACTGCTCAGCCATAAAGAATGATAAACTTGAGACTTTTATAGGTAAATGGATGTACTTTGAGATCACACTCATTAGTGAAATAAATCAGAGTCACATGTATAAACTTTGTATTGCTTCCCTGATATGATAAGGTCTAAAATGTATAATACATACTGTGAAATGGGGAAAAATTGTTAAAAAGGGAAAAGAAACTAGGATGAGGGAAAGCCTAAAGGAAAGAAGAGAAAAAAATGCAAGTTAGTTATACTATTAGCATCTCTTAGTTCATAGAAAAGGCAGGTTTGCACTTTCATTGATTGGAGAGTTTTTTATGCCCATATCTTGTACTCTGAGTAACTACTTTAAAGATAATAATATGCAATGTATTAACTGTTGTTATTCTCCTATTATCTTGTTAAGAGATTTTCTTTTACTTTTTTTTCATAAAATAAAAAAAAATCCACTGAGTAAATGGAAGGAAGACAAGAACCTCTTCCTGTTGTTTTTTTTGGGCCTTATGTTTCTGTAAAGAAGGAAGGAGGAAGCAGAATTATTTGGTGTTAAGGTTCTGTTTTTGGGAAAACTGTTTCAGTTCAAGTGTTCCGTGGCAGGCAGGAGGGTGAGCTGATTTCCTTAAGCTGTCCTTGTTTGCAGACCCCTTAGAGAGCTCCTTGCACCTTGGTTTGGAGACAGCTGGACGCGGCCATCATCACCCTGAGTCAGCTGTCCTGGCTGCTCCCCTCTTTCATGTGCTTGCCGCTGTCCACTCCCTTGTGGAAGTGGGATGAGTGCTTTCCATCTTCTATCGGCTCCATACTGCTCTCATGAGCGTGCTCCAGAACCCTGGCTGGCCCTGCGCCGCACTCCCCGGCCTAGCTCTTGCCCCTTCTCATCTGGTCTGAGTCTGCGTTCCTCTGTGACTTCATGCTTTAGTCCTGTTGGTCTCTGACAGGTCCTGGAAGTGCTTTAGGCGTCTCTGTTTACTCTTTCTCTTCTCCCTTTCTCTAGTGCCCCCCGTGACATACTCAGATTCACCCTTGAAGATTGAGTAAGGGCCGGGGATTCAGCTCAGGGGTGCAGCGCCTGTCTGGCAAGCGCAAGATCCTGAGTTTGAATTCTTATACAAAAGAAAAATAATCATTGAATAAATAAAACAATGGGTTAATTCAATAAAAGACTAATTAGTTTTCTGATTTATTTACTTGAAAATTAGACATAAGCCTGGTCTTTTCTGTGGTAATGTGCCGTGTACTGTGTAGTGTATGTGAGAAGTTGGAGAGGGCTATTCTGAGTGTTTCTGCAGCCTTGTAGATGTAACTGTGTGGCTGCAGGATGGGTTGACGCATTTGTAATGAAAATCTATTTGTTGTTTGGGGACTGTGTTTATTATTAATAGCGTGAGTACACGTGGTTGTCTGATGGAGCATTTCTTAGCCTATTTTGAGATGTTTTACATGCATTAAATTTTACTTAAATTATTTTGTAGGTCATTAGTAAGGGAGTTTGGGAGGCCTGTGACTGAGTCTTTTTTTGTGTGTGTGTATTTTTGAGACAGGGTCTCACTATGCAGTTCAGGCTGGCCTTGAGCTCACTTTATAGCCTAGGCTGGTCTCGAACTCACAACGATCCTCCTGTCTCCGCTTCCTGAGTGCTGGGATTACAGGCATGCGCCACCACGCCTGGCTGAGTCTCTTTTCTGTCACCAGTCAGCCATCAAGCCCTTGAGAGTTAAGTTACCTTATAGGTCCCAGTTTCCTTGCCCACCTGAAAAGTAAGGGATGTATCATAACATTTTTTTGTAGTTTTAATCCTTTTTAAATTATTGTGGCAAATGAAGTGACCAAGAAGTGATCTTTAAAAGGGTTTGTGGAGACCAGTTGAGCTTTCTTCCATGGATAGAATCAGGAAAATGGACTTTAAAAGGCATTGCAGGAACTACTCTGAGGATATATGGAGCAGTTGAGGTTGGTGCAGAGGAAGATGTTAGATTACTGCTGATGCCGGTTTGGAGTGGAGGCTTCGATGGGTGTAAGTGTAGGTTCTGGTAACTTGTGTTTAGTCAGTTAAAACTGAGAACCTTTCTTAATTCTATAGCCTCTTAAGTTGTTAAACTGAATTGGATGTGTATATAAAAATGTTTAATCTGGAGGTTATAACAACATAAAAATGTTAGAAAAGTAAGTTAAATACTAACTTTCTTGCCTGTATTTTTGCTATTTTATATGCTATAATCAGTAGTCTTTTTTTTTTGTCTTTTTGAGACAGGGTCTGGCTATGCAGTTCAGGCTGGCTTTGAGCTCACTTTGTAGCCCAGGCTGGTCTTGAATTTGCAACAGTCCTCCTGCCTCAGCCTCCTGAGTGCTGGGATTACAGGCATGCGCCACCACACCCGCTCTAATCAGTAGCCTAGGGTTGATGTACTTGTTATAACTGTGAATGTCATAGTGAGTAATTTTAAAAACTGAATTCTAAGTTCTTTAATCTAGTGACTTTTAGAAATTTAGTCTTTCCTATAACATTTACCTTTTCTTTTCGTATATTTTGTGTAATTTTTCTATCTCTTGTGCTTGAGTAGTATCTGAACATAGTGAGTGGGTAATCATTAAGTGCTTGTAGAATTTTAGATTACATAATTCCTCTACATTAATACTTTCAAGTGGGGCTGGGGATATAGCTCAGTGGCATAAGCGCCTGCCTGGCAAGTGCAAGGTCATGAGTTCAATCCCCGGTACTGCCAAAAAAAAAAAAATTTTTTTTTCAAGAATATTTATTGTAGTATTTTTTATAAGGAGAGATACTATACATATAAATTTTGTAGTTTTCTTTCATGTTCATTTATTGATGAGATATTTTCATTTCTCTCTTAATAGCTAATCCACTTTTAGAGGCGTTTGGAAATGCAAAGACTGTTCGCAACAATAATAGCAGTCGATTTGGAAAATTTGTGGAAATACATTTCAATGAAAAGGTAAGTGGAAGTGAGCTTGGGGGTGATATGTTTGGGTAGTGATAATGGAAAATGTAAGCATCTTGTGAGAATCTGGGCTATACTTACGCTACATTCCTTGAATTGTTTTTGATTACTTTTGATAGGAGAACGAATGTATTCACTATGACTATCCAAAGCTCTTTTGTTTATAACCCAAATCTTGGATCTGACAGCATCATGGAGTACAAATTGATATCTGTTCTATTCTTTCTTTTTTCTGATGTTGTTGTCTTCATCAACGTGCTAGTTATTGTATATGTTTAAAGCGCACACTGTGATACTTCACCAGTGTGTACCAATGAAGTCAGAGTAATCAGTGCTTTCCTCCTGTCAGTCCTTTGATGCCGCTGAACTCTTTTCTTCTACTCTTCATAAACTAGTTCTTCACAGCTGTAGAGTGGCCCATTGTGGGCACTTACACTGAGGCACACTGTGCGCGCACTTCTGATTCTGTAGAGGCTTGAAACTTAGAAGGACCTGTGTAGAGACCGAATGAGGATGTCCAAAGTGAAGGGTGGCCTTTACAAATAGACTAAACTGACGCTTTTTCCTCTGTTTGATGAGTATTATAACCTCTTTGATAGATACTTATTAGAAAAGATAAATAATTTCATATTGTTGTGTTCTGCATTAAGACTAAACGGAGAATGTTTTCTTTTCCTGTTTTGTTTTCTAGAGTTCAGTTGTTGGAGGATTTGTTTCACATTATCTTCTAGAGAAATCTAGGATCTGCGTTCAAGGCAAAGAGGAAAGGAATTATCATATCTTTTATAGGTTGTGTGCTGGTGCTTCTGAAGATATTAGGGAAAAACTTCATCTGAGCTCCCCAGATAATTTTCGGGTAGGTTGGAAGAAAGCAGTGCTTGCAAATTGAGTTGCCTTCATTCCTAAAACTTAATGTACTTTTAATGTAGCAGGTTCGGAAATGTAGGTGTGTGTGGTGATAACGTACATTACCTCCAGTCCAGCTGGCCCTCCGTGTCTCTGTGCCTTCCACCTCTGTGTGTTGAAAGTGTTTGCTGGGAGGGAAAGGGGAGGGGGGAAGTTATGTCTTTTCTCAATCTTCACAGTTTTCCTTTGTCACCATTCCCTAAAGAAGAAATACAACAGCTGTTTACTTAGCAATAACATTTTACTAAGTGTTGTAAGTAATCCAGAGATGCTTTATAGTGCATCAGAAGGTATGTGCAATTATATACCAAGACTGCCATTTTATGTAAAGCACTTGGCATCTGGGGATTTTGATATCCGGTATGCACTGGAGGTCAAGGAGTCACTCCCCTTGAATGCTGACAGGTGACTGTATGATGTGCTGGAATGATTGCTGTACCAAAGAGCTCACTGTTGAGGTTTATTTGAGTTATAATGTGAGTAGTTGAGCGTCTCTCATCCAAAAATCTCAAATCTAAGCCATTTCAAGATCTACAGTTTTGAATTTTGGGACTAGGGAGTCTCAACTAGAAATCTATGCAAATACTCCAAAGTTAAGAAACTGTAAAATCTGACACACTTGTTTGAAGTAGTTCAGGTAAAGATCACTAACCTGTATAGTGCTGTGTGAGCAAGTGTGTAACGCAGTACCTTAAAGGATAGATGTTAAGCTCCAGATTATTATTATTTTTTTTTGTTGTTTTTTTGGTTTTTCTCCGGTACCAGGAACCGAACTCACGACCTTGCGCTTGCCAGGCAAGCGCTTTTGTCGCTGAGCTAAATCCCCAGCCCCAAGCCCCATATTAATTTAAACTTGTTCAGAAATTTATAATAATTCAGTAATACTAGCTTTAAAGTTACCCTTGACTTACCTGTAAAAAATAGATTTGGTCACTGAATTAATATTAATAAAGGACATATGGTTATATGCCATAACTCACTTAAATAACACATATTTATTGCCTGCCCATTAGATGTCAGGCATTGTGCCAAGATTGAAAAGATAAATAAGGCACGGTCCCTGTTCCTGAGTGCTTGGAATGTTGTGAGAATTGCACACTGAAGTCCCCTTGATCTGTTTAATAAGAAAGAGGCACACGTAGAATACTTTCGCAGCCTAGGGATGCTGAAAAGCTTACTGGAAGAATGGATTATTTGCTCAGAGTTCTGAACGATTTTCAAGTGTTCACAAGGTGAGCAAAGATGCAAAAGGCATTCCTGGTAGATGCCGAACAGATGAACAAGGAAGGGCAAGAGACACAGTAAAGAGTAAGGTGGGAAGTAGTGGGAGGGAGGCCGGGAGGCTCTGCAGTGCTTAGGTGCGAAGACGGACACCAGATCTGTGCTTGTCTTTGACTTTAGTATGAAGGATGTTTTTTTTTTTTTTAAAGAGAAAACAAAGTAACAACAACCAAGACAAAAACAAAACAACACAAAGACAATAAAAACGATACAGAACTTCAAAACAAGGTGATAGGAAGTTAACAGTGGTTGTATTACATATTTTTATTTTCAGTGAAGTTGCTCAGATTACCAGATGTAAGAATGCAAGATTGATCAAACAATTAGAGAGGATAAAAAATAATGAAAACCATTAGAAACGATACAGAGTTTCACTAATCAAGATAGTAGGGATTCAGCAATCATTGTTATATTGCATATGGTTGTCTTCAAATTAGTTGTTCATATTACCAGATATAATCATGCAAAATTGATCAGAAAAAGAAAAATTTAAGCATTAACTGTTCCTTTCAGTAAATCAATAGACATCAGCAGTACAGTTATCCCAGCTATCCTTGTATGTACATATGCATTTTTTCCCTTCCTTTCTTTCTTTTCTCCTTTCCGTCATCCCAGTTGTTCCTTCCCTTCGAGCAACTTCTTTCCCTTTCACAGTATGTGGTGTACCTTTAGGGTTTTATTTACTTTTTCAGGTTCTTATACTGGGGAGACAATATGATGTTTATACATGAGGGTCTGAATTATTTCCTTTATGAGTATGGTCTCTAGTTGCATCCATTTACCTATAAAAGCCTGCAGTTTATCTTTCTTTATAGCTGAGTAATATTCCACTATATAAAAATACCATATCTTTTTTATCCATTCCTCAGTGGATGGACATTTGGGTAGTTTCTAAGATGTAGCTATGACAAATTGTGCTGCTCTAAACATGGGTACACATATATCGCTGTGATATGACCTTTTCAGTTCTTCTAGAAAAACATCCAGAAGGGGAATAGCTGGGTTGATGGGACCTCTAATACTAGTTTTCTGAGGAATTTCCACACTGATTTCCACAGTGGTTGCACCAGTCTGCACTCCCACCAACAATGGAGAAGTGTTCCTTTTACCCTGAAGCCTCTCCAGCATTTGTTATTGGTTGATTTCTTAATGGTAGTCATTCTTTCTGGGGTGAGATGGAATCTCAGTGTTGTTTTAATTTGCATTTCTTGAATGATCAATGATGTTGAACAGTGATGTTGAACATTTTTTCATATATTTATTTGCCATTTGTATTTCTTGACTTATCTGTAAAAAATAGATTTGGTCTTCTGAAAAATGTGTATTCATCTCAGATGCCCATTTTTTAATTGGGTCTTTGAATTTTGGGGGTCTAATTTTTAAAATTTCTTTATATATTCTAGATAGAAGTCCTTTGTCTGAGGGACAGTCAGCTATAATTTTTTCCCAATTCATGAGTTTTCTTTTTACTCTGTTGGTGATTTCTTTTGATGTGCAAAAACTTTTCACTAAGGTGAGATCCCTGGAGAATGGTTTTAAGGGGAGAGAGTAGATAGATATTGATACTATTGGTGGATTGTTTAGGAACCTACAACTGTAGTTGAAGTAAGAGTTGGAAAAGTGCCTGAATTGGTTTAGCAATGATTGAATTATAGAGGAGAAAATGTGCCATATATTCAAAGGCAGTGTTGGTAGGACTTTGAGATTAAATACAGTAAGGAGAAGAAGGGGTGCAGAATAATTTTTAAAAAGTGACTTGGACAACTAGGTGGATGAAAATACCATTATTGGGTCCAGAGGTAAGGCTGTGGCATAGAGGATGGGTCATCTATGTGGAGATGTCTGGAAGACAGAAACACTAGTGTGAAGATTAGTGCTAGTGCTAGAGATAGAATTTTGCTAAATTCCAGTACTTAGGTGATAGTTATAACAATGGCAGCGAGCACATGGGATTGCCCAGGCATAATGTAGAGAAGCGTGTGCCAAGATCCCAACCTGGAGCTGACAGGGATATGCAGACGAAAAGTTGCCCAAGAAAGGAAGGTCATTTGGAATTATGAGGAGTGTAGCGAATCACAAGCCTGGGTCGTAGAGTATCAAGAAGTGGTGATTGGGATGGGTGACATAATGTACAAAATCTCAGCTAGAAGGTAGTGCTCCTGACTGGTAGTGTGACTCTCATGGAATGGGAATAAGGAATGTAGTTTGGACAGAGTCCCCAAGTGATTCTGCTAGTCCTTTTGGGCAGGAGTGGTCTATTTGAGAAACATGACCCTTATTATTACATTTAATTATTCCTCTATGTGTTTATTCATGTTTTTGCAGACAGCTTCGCTTTCACTGCAAGTAGTGTAAGTATATTGGGAGATCTCTTTATGTGCTCCTAAAATGTCTGGCCTTGTGTAGAAAAGGCCAGACATATTAACTACTTCATATTAACCACTTGCCAGTCCTCTTGGTTAAATACAGGATGACTAAAAAGTGCAAAGTTTTTTATTAATTTTGTGTGATAGGCTGGGGATTTAGCTCAGTGGCCCAGCGCCTGCCTGGCAAGTGCAAGGTCGTAAGTTCGATTCCCGGTACCAGAAAAAAAACAACAAACAAACAAAAAAAAACAAAAAACAGTTTTGTGTGATAATAGGAAATATGTCTGGTAACCTGAGCAACATAGTTGAGGATAGCAATATGTAATATAACAACCACTGTTAATTCATATTATTTTGTCTTGAAACCCTGTATCACTTTAAATGTTCTTGCTTTGGTTTGTTTATGTCTGTGAGGCTGGTATGCTGCTATTGTTCTTCTTTTTTCCTCATTTACTTTCTTTAAAATAAAATAAAATAGGAAATATGAAAAGAGTTTCATCAGTTTATCAGTAATTTTTCTGTGGGTGGTATGCCCTAAACATCCAACGCCTCCCTGAGCACTGACACTTGGGACCATCGTCCTGTGAACAGACGCGCTGCCCACTTGATGCTGGGTGTCCCTCCTAATTGAAATTTGCAGTTAGTTGCTAACATTATTGTCTTCATGAAGATAGAAGAGACAGTCTTCACTGTTGTTTTTAGAAAGGGAACGTGACTTACTTTGAGTCATAAACTGTAACAACCATCAGGCCTTGTCAGCATGTCACGTTTCTTGCCTTGCAAAGTGAAGCAGCAGGTGTGATGTCCTTTGTCGCAGCACAGTCCTCCCTGTGACAGGCGGAGGGGGAGAGCGCGCACTTGCCACCTCACACCCTCCCCTCACGCCAGCACACACACTCTTTGCTCCCTCCCAAATCATCCAGCTCACGTAGATTTGAGAATGTTGGTAATTTCATCAGTTTTTTTTATAGTTAAGCTCTCTAGTTATGCCCGATAGAACACGTTGTGTACAAAGGAGAGCCCTATGTTAGGGTGTACGCTTCTAAAATAGTTGGATTTTTCTGCCATTATTTTATCCAGATTGGCTCATCAAGAATGGTAGAAATATACTTGTTTGGAAACATTTATTTTAACTGCACATGTACTGTGTTTTAGGAAATTAAAGATTTAAAATGCCCATTTTATTAAATTTTAGAGTAGTACTTTGGAATTCATGGGCACATTTGCTGTAGTGGTACAAACACCGTTGAACATAATGAAAGCTGGATAGAGCGAATGTGAGCGGTAGGAGTGGTAACTGCTGCTCATGTAGAGAAGGTGGAAGAAACAGGTCTCTTTCTGGGTTTTTAAGTTTTTGCTGTTCTAGGGGTTGAATCCTGGCCCCTGTACAAGTGCTGGACTAGGGACTAATGCTAGCTGTAATTGTTTATAAGTCAAATATTCGAGTGAAATATTAGCATTGGGAGATAAAAACACTCTCTAGCAAGTGAAACATTTGTTTTGACCTTGTGTTTAAATTAGAATTACTCTATGAAGTAAGAAGAGCTTTTGTTTGAAATAGTCAATTGAAAATGCTTAGCAGCCTTATATTCCCTCTCCTTTTTTACCTTAAAGATTCAGGGAAGAGGGGCTGGGGATTTAGCTCAGCGGCAAAAGCGCCTGCCTGGCAAGTGCAAGGTTGTGAGTTCGGTTCCCGGTACCGGAGAAAAACCAAAAAAAAAAACAAAAACAAAAACAAAAAACAAGATTCAGGGAAGAAAAAAAACCTGTGAAGTCACTGTCTGATTTTGCTGTATTTTAGTATTTAATTAAAATGGAAGGGGAGTGATAGATGCATTGATCATCTAAAATATTTGTCCCATGAATTATTCAAATTTACAGTAATTTTTTCTGAGCTACACACACACACACACACACACACACACACACACATAGACACATACTTTTTATCTTATAATTCATGGTATTTTATAGTGGAATCCTAGTGACCGGTTGAAGAGAAGCCAGTATTTTAAAAATACTTCTTTCCATCCGATTTCTGTGTACTTCCTTCCTGACTCCTCATAAATGTGAGTACTGTAGCAGGTTCTCTTTGTAACAGTACATTGCAGATTGAACATCTTTTATCTGAAGTGGCTGGGACCGGAGGCGTTGCTGTTGCCTGGGTGTGGTGGCACACATCTGTAATCGCAGCACTTGGCAAGGTTAGGCAGGAGGAGTTCGAGGCAGTCTGAAATCCATAGGGGAACTTCATCTGAAGAAACAAAACAAAACCAAAAAAAGTCAGGAGTTTGGAGTTTTGGATTTTGGAATATTTGCATAGAAAATCTGAAATTGAAAACGCTCAACCTCTGCTTTTATCCAGTGGCTCCCTTTGTTCTATGTTTTGAAAACATTTAGCTTTAACAATGCTTTGGGGGACCAGTGTAAATAATTGAAATAAGAAAACTGAAATATTTGATCCATAAAGCAAATACTGTAATTTATAAATAGTTGCTGTTAATTGTCAATAAATGTGAAAGTGATATTTCAAAGAATAGTCTAAAACTGAGAAATGGAGGATAATATATCCTAATTATTTAGAATTCAAGGGATTGAAATATTAAACCACCATGTGCTCCCTTGTTTAAGAGTCGGCATATTTCATGGGAAAGTTATTTTTCTTATTGTCTGTAGTGTTTAATGTTATAAACTATATTTAAAAAAAGATAGTTGATATTAGAAATTTCAGCCCTTTAAAAGTAGAGGATTATGGTATTGATTTTTCTTTTTAAATCATTACATTTAATCTACTTTCAGAGGTTAGAATTTTTAAATATCTTCCTTTTATCTGTTGAATTAAAATGCTTATAAAATGTAGAAATACAGATTTTTTTAAAAATTAAGTTTGTTGGTACATTTTATGTATACATAGTGATCATGTGCATCGTAGGGCGTTTGTGTCTGTATGTGATATAACTTGATTCCTTTTGTCCCCATCCCCTATCCTCCCTTTAACTCCTCTTCCCCTCCTTGTAGAAGTATTGGTTTTAATTGAGAGATTAATATTTATGTGTAGAAATTCACTGTGGTTGGCACTGTTTGATAAATTTCGTCTTCTTTTATATTATTTCTCTGTGGATCGTATATGTTAATCATAGTTAAATTTCTTTGTTATAGTATTTAAACCGAGGCTGCACCAGGTACTTTGCCAACAAAGAAACTGACAAACAGATTTTGCAGAACCGTAAAAGTCCTGAGGTACAGTAGACTGTTTTTTAAAAATTAAAACGCTTAATGCAGAACAAATCATGCTGAAAGAAACATTTTTCACTTTGGAGCCCAAATAAGATTTCTTACCGCCAGGCTTGTCTGTGAGAAACCTTAGTCCACATCCCAGCCCCTCGTGTGTAGCACTTTGCCCCTCGGTGGCATCCGCGGGGCCTCATGGCTTTCCTCTCAGTCTGCTTCCGGGGTGAAGCCCGAGTCACCCGTGGACAGCACCTTTTGGCACGTTGAAACATCCTTTTTATGACCTGTTTGGATTAAAAATAAAATATGTCTTTAATTTATTGTCTGTTTCAAGGTTTGGATGAGGTTTGAAACCAGCAAGAAATAGACTATACATTCTTGTGAAAGGCTGCTTATATATGGTAGCATCTCTCTTTAAAATATTACATTCCAGGGCTGGGGATATAGCGAAGTGGCACATAAGCGCTTTAAGTTCCTGAGTTCGATCCCCGGTACTGCAAAAAAAAAAAAAATAAATAAAAACAACGTTACATTCTGGAATATATTGTGAAAAGTTTTATATTTTGGTCTTGTTAAATTATTTCACTTCTAAGAGTAATTAACTGTAATTATGTATTAAGTATAACTTTTTAGAACATTAAATCTTTACCCACAATCTTTATAAATTCTAGTATGTCATGAGTAAGTGGGATTAAACTGTGTCTGCACAGGGGCCTTAAATTACGAAAATGAAGTCAAGAACAGTTAAGGTTAATAGTTACTGTTGCCTTTACTGATTTTATTAAATGATATTTAATTGAGCAGGTTTTTATTGTAGTTAGTTTTTGATTCTTCCACATGTGTGAACCAGCTATTTTGACTTCTCTCACAATAGGTAAGATGAATTTTGTCTTAATGTATATTTATACAGAAGAACAGAAAGTTTGCATCATTTCAGATTCTAAGCAGATAAGTGTGCAGATAATTTTTTAAATCAACATTTTATGTATCATTTTAGACACAGATACCTGAAATCATAAACTACATTGCAGCCCTGGTTGGGACTTTAAAAAGCAACATTAATATTTATTATGGTATCTTTCTTTGTCTTGATAAGACTGTACTTTTAAAAAGACATCAAAAAGAGTAGAGGTTGTATTCTTCCCACAAAGATAATCAAGACATTTCTTAGGACATTGCAGCTGTCCTAAAGCAGAAAATACACATTTTGTACATATATGAAAATAGATATATAAAATTATGTATATGAATGTGATCTTTTGGCATAGAAACTAGAAGAAAGGACGGAGAACTGGCATGTGCTCCCCAGAGAGGAAGTGCACTCTTTCTTATTCTAGAGTCGGATACTGTGTCAGAAATGTCACTCTCCTTCCTGGGGTGCAGGAAGAGGGAGGGTGTGTATATTATATGTTAGTTGATCAGTGCATTAATAATGTTTAAATTACTTTTTATGTCGTCTTTATCAGGAGGAAGAGGTGATCATTTAACTAATTAAACCTTTGCCTAATTTCACTTGAATGTCTTTAAGTTGTGTGTAATTTTTAGGAGGATGCAGTATTTTTAGTCTGCCATATAGCAGATACATATATTAGCATTTGATTAGAAATAAGTTTTAAATGAAGCAGATATTCTACTGCAAACTAAAAATTCTGCATTTGTGTGTTCTGTTAACTCTGGCTGCATGTGATTGTTTCCTTTGCTTCTTTTTGAGAATAAAATGGAATTCCGTGTTTTAGACATTTTCCAGAAATTTCACACGTAATTGAATGTTTCAGAGAATTTGTGGATGGGGCATAGTGGTGGCATGTACCCATAATCTCCACACTGTGGAAGGCTGAAGCAGAAGAGTCACAGATCTGAGCCCAGCCAGGCCACCTTAGCAACGTAGAGACTCTGCCGAAGAATTTAAAACGGGCCAGTGGTACAGTTTGGTGTGAAGGCCCTGGGTTTAATCCTTATTACTACAAAAAACTCAGAACATACTAGGAAAAAAAATTTTGTGGAAAAACAATTACAGCTTTAGCTGGGAAGCATTTGTTTATTGTTAAGAAAAAAAAAAAAAAAAACCATCTAGAAGCAACTTTAATGCCAAATAATGGTGATGCCGTGTTTCCTGATTTTAACATCTTCACTCTGAAGTTCTGGAAAATTCCTAGACCACTTTTATTCTGTGTCCAGTAACTTTTATGTTTCTCTTTCTAGCTTTTGTGGGCCTTTCATCTTTTCTTCTTAGTTTTTATAGGTTCTCCTAAATGAATACTTCAGATGCAAGTTCTTTTAGGAGAGAAAGCAGATCTCTTCATTATTTCTGAAATATTTTAAGTTGTTGTATGAATTCCTAGAGTAATTAACATGCTTTCTGATGTACTTTGCCCTGTATGTACTTACACAAAAAGGTTAAAAAAGATTCTCTGGACCGCAGTTTATATCACTGTGCCTGGTATATACGTCCTTTTAACACTGTGTAGTTGGTGAGAGTTAACCTAATGTACAGTAGTGTAATGCGAATTGTTAGATTTACATTTTTGTTCAATTTTAGCCTTTTTTTCTTTATTTTTAATTGACAAACAAAAATTGTATATATATGTAAACACCTTAGGGTACAATGTACTGTTTTGGAATTATATCAAATTGTGGAATAATTAAATTATTAATGTATCTGTTACCACCTCAGTTCTTTATGATCTGAGGATTTTCATTTCAGCCATAGATATTTTCTGCTCTTTCTCTAAATTTATATCTTTATCTAATATCCCAGAGTTAAAGTTCTAATTTAATCACAAATAATCTCATTCCTTCTTTTAATTGAAAGTTCTGTGGAAATACTTGTAGACTTTACATATAGTTATAAGAAAAAGTTAATAGAGGTCTTTTGTATACTTACAGTAAGTTTTCGAATGTGCTAGGAAATGCTTAAGTTTTTCTGTTGACAAATTTTATTTTTGCATGTTCTGTATTGCAATAATAGACCTGATACAGTACTTCTCATTTACTAAATAATATTAAGACCAGTTAACTGATACCTTTTTGTCCTGTAGTATCTTAAGGCTGGTTCCTTGAAAGACCCTTTGTTAGATGACCACGGAGACTTCATTCGCATGTGCACAGCCATGAGAAAGATTGGCCTGGGTGATGAGGAAAAGCTCGATCTATTCCGAGTTGTAGCTGGTGTCCTGCACCTTGGAAATATTGATTTTGAAGAAGCTGGCAGCACTTCAGGTTTTGTTTTGTTCTGTTCTAGAGGAATAAAATTAGAATTTCTGTCATTTCTTGGCCATATGAAAGTCAAGTCTAGTTATATGCAGGTTTGTTAGAATTTCTAGAGCATACTTTGTTATGTGATGAATCTGGCAAATCAGATGCGTCGTTGTGAGCTTTGTTTTGAACAAGCTAGTAGCTCTGACTAGTAGGGCCATATTTAGGTAAATTTTCCAACTAAAATTATTTTAATAATTAGCAGATTAATTCTCTGTCATCTACTAAGAGTTTTTTGGAAAATTTTCTGATTCACTGTCTAAATTTGGATCATTTAATAGATTAGGGCAGTTTAATACATAAAAACCCATATACTTAGTTGGGTGTGGTGCCGCGTGTTTGTAATCCCAACACTCTTGGAGGCTGAGGCAGGAGGATTCCAAGTTCAAGCCCAGTGTGGGCAATTTTAGAGATTTAGCGGCATTCTGTTTCAAAATAAAATATAAGAGGGCTAGGCGTATAGCTTAGTGTAAAGGCATTGCGTTCAATTCCTTGAGAATGGGAAATGAAAATAAATTAAAATTTTCATTGTTATGGAAATTGAAGAGTATCTAAATGCCTGGTGAATAGTAACTTTTCTACTTCCGTTGTCAGTTTCCAGTAAACGGTAACACTTTACATGATTATGACTGATTCATGAGTACGGGATTGGCAGTGTGGCCTGTAGCCCTGTCTAGGTCTGCATGTGTTCCTGTAACTGCGATGTCAGTGGAGCCCAGTGTCCGGCTGCAGATGTCTGCGCCGTTGTTACAGGCACAGGGCAGCAGGGAGTAGTTGCCACACGGATGGCATGTCCTGCAAAGGCCGAAATATTTACTGTCTGGCCCTGGAGAGAAAAAGATCGTCAGTCTGCATTTATGAGTTGTTCCCAATTTTATGCCAAGGCCGAGCGAGGGACAGCCTGGGCACCACCTCCTGCAGCAGTCCAGGAACACGGGTTTCTGTGTCAGGTCCTGAGGCTCCCTGAGCCTCAATGTTTTTCACTTGTAAAATGAGATAACCCATGCGAAGTGCTTTTAAAGGGAAGTGCTTAGTGAGGACATGCTTGCACGAAAGGGCGCTCAGGGAAGGCAGAAGAACCTTTAAGAGTGTGTCTGGAATGGGTTGTATCTCAGCAGTAGAGCACTTGCATAGAATTCTTGAGGTCCCGGGTTCGAATCCCCGGACCGCCAAAAAGAAGAAAAAAGTCTGCTCTGTGCAAAACTCTTCATAGCCTGTGTTTCATGTTAAATATAATCACAATTGAAATGCTACAGAAATAGGTAGGTGATACCACCTGCATTTGCAGAGTGGAGCCGATGGAGAATTTAAGCAGTGTGTGTGACTACTGCCGATATTTCAGGTGTGAAGCTTGCTCTGTGCTGGCGTGACTTCAGTCAGGAACTTGTGATGATGTCCCTAGTGCGCTAGGCTGCCGAGCCGTGTGCCCTGTGGGGCAGTGGAGGGGACTGGACAGTTCGGGTGACTTTCAGAGGCAGCCTCCCTAGAGATCGAGAGATCCAGCGATCGGAAACGCCAGACAAGCGCATGACAGGGAGCCTCTTAGTGGACGGCGCTGGCGGCGGGTGACCCGGGGCGGGCTGAGCCTGGATCCTCGCCCACGCGGGGCGGGCTGAGCCTGGATCCTCTGCACAGGGCACCGCAGCCCCTGCCGCAGCTGTGCAGAGCAGCGGCCGAGCTCAGACTTTACACAGGGGTCCTCGCACTTGGGTTTGGCAGGTTGAGGCGCTGTGAAGAGAGTGTGAATGAATGAAGACTCCTTCCTGCTCAGCATGAAAGGAAGTCGAGCCAGATTCGGTTATTCTAAGTGCACATTGAATGTGCAGTGTTTGAGGGAGCGGGGCGGTGCTAACACAGGTCCGTGTGTTCCGGTGCTGCGCGAGGGGCGCGTGACGGCCCAGAGCGCGGGGAGCTCGGCAGCCTTGGGCGCCCCCAGCGGCGGCGGGCGCCTTCACCCCGGGAGCGGCGGCGGTGCCCGTGCCGGGCCTGCGCTCGCGGTCAGCGGCCGAGGGGCAGGAGAGTGCGGGAGGACTGGAATAGGCGGGGAGCAGGGGATTAATGAATTAGGTTATTGTAATTTTAAATAGCTAAGGTTTTATTGTATCCATTTTAATCTTTCTGTCCAAATGATTTCTTAAATAGAACCGTTACCCTCCCCGCCCCCCCCAACTCAATTTTGGCATGTCCTAGCAATTTGGAAAAAAGGAACTCCGTATTTTTATAATTATTTTATTGGAAAGTGTATTCTTCAATGATAAGACCATTGACAATCATTTTTAAAAACCTTCTGCATGATGGAAAGGGAGAACATACTTATTGGGACTGCTGGCGTGTTTGAAATTGCATGTAACAAACATGTATGTTATTATGGCCCCATATTCTAAAAATGTACAGAGCTATTTTTTGGAAAGGGAGTGACATGAAAACTTTACATTATAGTCTTTTCTGTTTTTAAGACTACTTAAAAAATCATTGTTTTCTTAGCTGTCATAATTCCTGGAGTTCTATGAGAAACTTTGCAATAGGATAAAAAGAAGCTCTATTTAAGTGAATTATTGGTGGTAAGCTTTTAATTTCAACGTGAGTGCGCTCAGCTGGGGGCCGATTGAGGCCCCTGGAAAGGTGGCACAAGATTCTGTCACGATGCGCAGAAGGGCTCATGATTTGAATCTTACCAGTTGTTCGTTTTCGGACTGCACTGGGTGGCAAGTGGCTGACACCGTGCACTGCAGAAGCGCAGACGCTGGACTGCTGGCTGTGCGCTCGCCTTGAGTGTCTGCTGAGGGTGGGAGGAGTGGCTGAGTGACAAGTAAGCCTGGTCTATTCCATAATTTTATATGAGTGAGGCTTACTTCTAAACTTAAAATTCTGGCTTAAATAGTATTTATTCATTTCAAATTAAAATGTATCTCACTAGGTGGTTGCAATCTGAAGAACAAATCTACTCAGTCGTTAGAATACTGTGCCGAGTTACTGGGTTTGGACCAAGATGATCTCCGAGTGAGTTTAACTACAAGAGTGATGCTGACGACAGCAGGGGGCGCCAAAGGCACAGTCATAAAGTAAGTGTCCTCACTCCCAGCCTCACGAGATCTAGCCTCGCAGATGGTCAAGGGGAACATTTTTGGTAACACTGAGATTTTGGGTTGATCTTTTTACCTCCCTCATTGTTTTTCATTTTGATATTTCACAAGCTGTGCTTGGTAGGTCAAAATTCTGTACATTGGATTTCAGTTATCTGCCATATACATGTGTAGAGGTTTGCGTGGCTTGTAAAATTGTTTTTAACAGTTATTCTGTGTGCACAGATGAAATTTGTAAGGTAAGAGACAGGTTTACACTTACACAACTAGAAGAGTACACACACATTGTGTAAATCAGTCTCTGCCTGTTTTAGGCAGTGGGCCATTTTATTTTAAACGTGATTCCTATGCAAATGGTAAGAACTGAAACTTTCACTAAGTAGAACTCACTTTAGCAGAATATTCAGCAAATGGAATTTCTCCTTGTCCTTCGAGTTCTTCGTTTAGAGGGAATTGCAAATGGAAAGCAAACAAAGGCCCGGCTTAGATTTTTAAAACCAGTAACCAAGGTTTCTAGCTTATGCCAAGGTATTGTACAGTTTGGGCTCAGTATCCTAAACTGTGTGCATGTCTGTTTCTGGTATTATGGAATGAAAGTGATATTTAGGCTTCCTTTGTAAGGGAAGACGGTCAAGTCCCTCTATCCCTTCCTAAATAAGGTTGACTGAATCAATGACTTATTTCACAAATATTTAAAAAGTTAATATAAATATCTTCTTTTAGTGGATAAAATATTTTTGTTTTATTTATTTTCTTATATTTATCTATTTTTTAAGAGACAGAGCCTGGTTAGGTTTCCTAGGCTGGCCTTGAATTGCTGGGCTCAAGCAATCCTCTTGTCTCAGCCTCCTGTGTAGCTGGGACCACAGGTGTGTGCCACCGCACCCAGCTAAAGATTTTTGGAAAGTTTTCAACCAATAAAAAATTTTGCTACCTCGTATACTTTAGAGATATTAGGAAGGTATGCTTAGTCTGAATTTTATTCTTGCTATCTCTAACATTACTATCATAAAGAAAAGCCCTGTGGGGAGTTTACAGAGCAGTGCCGGAGTAACTCACGTTTCATCTCTGTGACTGGATACCTCAGCAAGCCCCTTTCAAAGGTTTCCGTCCGTGGTCCGCCAGCTGTGCTGCTTTCAGGCCGGTGGGGAGGGCAGCGTCGTGGGGAGGGACATGGGCTGGGAAGCTGCTCCCTGCACGGTGGCAGACGAAGCAGAGAGGAGGCAGCACACAGGGCTCGGTCTCGGGTGTCACAGCTCGGTGCCCTCCGGCTGCGCCCACCTCCTGAGTTTCTGTGCCTCTCCCTGGGCGTCGGGCTGTGGTCCTGTCCGTGGTTGGTGCTCTGTGCAGTGGAGCCCTCACCATCCCTCGCTCCCCACAGCCTGCCTCTCGGCACCTGGGACCCGGAGGACATTTTCCATCCGTGTGTGACAGGCCTGCCTTTGCTGGGCTCCTTGGAGGTTCCCCTCGGCTCCAGAGAAGGCCCAGAAGGGCCAGGAGCGGCCCTCAGAGTTCTTCTCAAGCAGTTCTGTTTATGATTCCTGGACGGGGTGGCCACATAAAACTGATAAAACTCACTTCGAGAAAAGCTTCCATTGCCGGCAATATAAGCGGGAAAGGTACGGGTCAGTGGGGACTCGAGTGTCAGGCTGACCTAACTGAGCGTTAAAAATACCTCCAAATTTGACTCTGTTAGGGCAGAAACTTGACCTCAAGAAAGACAATAAACTGGCGCCCTGTCTTCCCCTCTAAAATGGGGCATCCTCTCATGTGTGAAATGAGCCGTTATCTTCCTACTTCTGGGTGGCTCTTAGATTTTCTCCTATGAAGCAAGGCCAAGCTCTCTGTGGAGTGACAGAGTCCACAGAGTTCTCCTCCCAAAGCACGTAAATATCCCCAGCTCCAGGCTGTAGCGGCCTGTTCTCTGGAGGCCCACACTCTCTTTCAAACCTGTGTACCTACTTTTTATGAGTACAGATTTACCATGTGTAGTGGCGTGCTTGTCACAGGGAGTTTATTTGTGTGTTCATCTTAACGCTTGTTCTCACCCCTCCTCTCCTTCAGTCTTCCTTTCCTTCTCCACTGACAGAGGTGTTGCTTTCATTTTTTTCCCGTCCTTCTCTCCGCCCTGTTCCCCTTTCCATGTGAACGTGTTCTTCCTGCTTCCAGTACCTGTCCTCCGCTTTGCTCTTCGTTCACCCTTTGGGTTTCTCACACAAGAGAAAGTGTGATATTTAAACTTGTGTGCCTGGTTTGTTTCACTTAAAATTATGGTTTTGAGGTGCATCCATTTACCTACAAATGACCCAAATTTATGCTGCTTTATGGCAGAGCAGTACTCCGTTGTATCTACATACCACATTTTCATTATCCATTCATTTGTTGATGGACATCCATGATTGAGCTGTTATAAATTGTGCTGCTATAGATACGAGTGAGCATGTATCACTGTGGTATGATGCTTTTAAGTCTTCTGGGAAGAGCCCTAGAAGGGGAATAGCTGGGTCTTCTCTCAGCTTTTCTCCTTAGCCCCACTCATTTGCGCTGGTCCCGTGGGACCTCGGGGCCTGTGTCGTCGCAGTGTGATGCTGCGGACGTTGGGCTCCCGGCTCCTCCCTGTACCGCTGTGGCAGAGCCTCTTCCTCCCTCCCAGGGTCCCTCTGAAAGTGGAGCAAGCAAACAGTGCCCGTGATGCCCTCGCGAAGACTGTCTACAGCCATCTCTTCGACCATGTGGTGAACAGAGTGAATCAGTGTTTCCCTTTTGAAACATCCTCCTGTTTTATTGGAGTCTTGGATATCGCCGGCTTTGGTAAGTATAGGTTCTTCTGTGAGTTTGTGTGTGTCCTGTATTCCTTTTCACATGTTAAGCGCACCTTTAACAGCTCTCCTCTGATGTCTTCCACGTGGTATATTTTCAGTTACATGCTGGTACCTGCATCTCATGCTGTGACCTACACAGGAAGCTGACGCTGTGGCCTTGTTTCTTGTTCTCTTGCTGTGCGTGGGCTCTGCTTGTCAGTGGTTCCGTGTCGGCAGATTCGTGCACGTCCACAGCATACTTTGGTTTCACTCCCTTCACTCTTCTGCCCCACCTCCCCCATAGTTTTACATCTTGCCTTTCTTTATCCGTGTAAGTTTGGGACAGATACTAGACACAGTCCAAATGGGCACGTATGTGTATTGCATCTTAATCATGTTTATTTCTTCCCCTACTTCTGTCTCCCACATCCCTAGATCCTCTCCCATCTCCACAGAGTTACCTCTCTGTTTCCTATCACGTGACTTTGATTTTAAATTACTTGTATTTTGGGTTTCTCTGATAAGAGAAACCGTGTTATATTTAATCTTGTGTCTGATTTATTTCACTTGGCATTGTAGTTTCAAGGTCATCCACTTTCCTGCAGATGACACACATTCATCCTTCTTTATGGCTGAGTAGTAGTCCATTTTATGTATACCATACCATTTATCTGTTGACAGGCATACAGGCTGAGGAAGCTGATGTTTTAAAAAAGACTCCTTGAGGGTGGTTTTGAAGCTAAGGTTAAAGCATGCTGATTAAAAGCAGGATAGTTAAGATGGCTGTGTTCCCGTAAATGAGTACTGTGTGACTGGGATAAGGTAGACCCTTGATTCTTGCTAACTAGGATAATGAAGGCGTTAAAGCCGTTGACTAACATGTCGCTTTGAGTGCAGGTTAATGTAAATATAGGCTGTGATGGCAAGCTCTTAGAGTGTGGAGTGGTGAGAAACAGCTGGCTGTAGACTGCGTGTCGTGGGTTCACCACCGCTGGTACAGGCCATCCGCACAGCTATGTGTACATTTCACCACTAGTGTTGACAATAGCAGCGGTTTCCTTTTCCTTGTCCACCAAGTGAGGGTGACACCAAGATAAGTCACAGTGGGTGGCTGCGGTGTGCAGCCGGACATGAAGTGGACCGCTCAGTACAGTCTGAGTTCGGCTGCGCTCTGAATGACTGTGCTGCCAAGATCTTGAAGTAAATCTGGTGGTTTTACACTGGGCTCTGTCATATGGGTTTCTGCTGACCTGAAGGAGTTGGTGTATTTCTCGCTTGTGGTTTGTTTGCCTTTGTCAAGGGAAGATCAGAGTGTTTACATTTGGAGAGGGACAGAGTTTTGCTTTTGATGCGGTATGTATTTGTAAATTTACAATAAATTGTTACGTTCAGTTCAGAGGCAGATAAAACCCCTCACTGACTTAAGACTTCACTGTCTTTAGTTGTGTTTTTTGTCATCTGCAGTAGCTTTGCATACAGCACATACATGCAACATCGTAAAATTGCAGAGGTTTGTGGATCTTAAAACATGATGCAAGATAATCTCTTAATTTTAGAAAAGAATCAGTGTCCGTAACGTTTTTTGATAACTATGGTTTTACAGATCAAGCACAAAAACATCTGTGGAAGAATTGCATTTTAAGTTATTTGTACTTTGGATTGCTTTAAAAAAACTATGAGTGGTTGCATTATATTTTTACTTTATGACAGTTACCTCATCTGACCAATGCCTTTTTGTCAGTTGGAGCAAGATTTTTTTAATACTTAATTTTAAT
The DNA here is from genome assembly GCF_000276665.1 of Chinchilla lanigera. Lineage (NCBI taxonomy): Eukaryota > Metazoa > Chordata > Mammalia > Rodentia > Chinchillidae > Chinchilla > Chinchilla lanigera. The sequence goes on from NW_004955502.1 coordinate 4,303,186, forward strand.
GGCTAATAACATTTGTCTTGAAATAAAAACATTTGGGGGGTATAAAACAGTTACATGTGTTTTTAGCCTAATCTTAAATTGTCATGGTTACGTTCTATTGTGAGGTAAATTTATGTGAATTTGCTCTGATGATGATGACTTTGGCTCTGGTTTTGTTTTCAGAGTACTTTGAACATAACAGTTTTGAACAGTTTTGTATCAACTACTGCAATGAAAAACTCCAACAATTCTTTAATGAGAGGATTCTTAAGGAGGTAATTGCCATTCTAATCTAGTTCTGTTATTAGTTTCTGTTTTAATAGTCTGTTTGCAATACATAAAAATTGCACTCATCTTGGGGAATTGGTGCGTGTACTTGTTGCGTCTTAATTTTTACCTCTCCTTCTCCTCCTTGCCCTTCTTTTGCCCTCATCCCGGGTTCCCTTCCATCTCCACAGATCTGCCTCCCTGTGTCCTGTGATCTGTCTTTTTTTTCATAGGTACGTTTTAGATATACGTAATGATCACATTCCTCATGGGGAATCTGCACTGTACATGACACGTCTTGCTTCTTTTTTTCCATTTCCTCCCCTCCCTTCAGACTGTCTTCCCCTGCTCATTTACAAAAGCTTTGTTTCCCTTTTTTTCTTCTATTCTTTTTTTCTTGTCTCTTCCTTCCTACCCTCTTCCCCTTCCCTTGTTCCTCTTCTAATTTGAACATTTTCTTCCTCTTTCCCAATATCTATTATTATGATCTGTCTTTTATTTTGTACTTTAAATTATTTATACTTTGTGTTTCTCAGGTAAGAGAAACTGTGCAACATTTAACCTTGTGTATCTGGTTTATTTCACTTAGCATTATAGTTCTCAAGTTGCATCTAGTTTCCTCTAGATGGCTCAGATTTATCCCTTTTTATGGATTAGTAGTACTCCATTGTGTATATGTACCACATTTTCTTTATCCACTCATGTTGATGGCCAGCCTGTAAGGCACTTGGAAGGTATCTGTTACGAGCTGTGCTGTTATAACATGCGCACGTGTCACAGTAATGTGATGACTTAACTCTTTGGGTGAATGTACAGAAGTATTACTTGGTAAAAGGGAATTCCTACTTTGAGTTATTTGAAGAATCTTCATACTTATTTACATATTGGTTGCAATTGTTTACATTTCTACCAAAAATGTAGAAGGGTTTCATTTTCCCCACAACCTTGCTAGCATTTGTTGTTTTTGAGTTCTCTTTTTAAAGTACATGTTAACATGTAATGCTTACATGTATGGTGGGGAGTCGATGCGGCACACAGCACATCTTAATTCTCTTTAGCCCCTCCCCCAGATCCCTTTCCTTTTGCAAAAGATGCTCTTTCCCTGTTGCCTGTCGCCTGTCTTTTCTTTTGCTTTTTAAATTATTCATACTTTGGGTTTCTCTCTCTGTCTCTCTTTTTTTTTTTGGTACCAAGAATCCAAACTCATGACCATGCTCTTGCCAAGCAGGCGCTGTGCCACTGCGCTATGTCCCCCGCCCATGGGTTTCTCATATAGGGGAAACTGTGTGATAGTTAAGCTTGTGTGTTTGATGTATTTTGCTTGTCATTATGGTCTCAGTGTATGCTGAGTGTGGTGGTACATGCCTGTAACACTTGTGAAGCTGAGGCAGGAGGGTCTCAAATTCAAGACCAGCTGGGACTGTGACTACATAGTGAGATCCTGTCTCACAAAACAGTGCAGAACTAGGCCTTGAAGATGGCTTCTCCTCCTCCCCTCTTTCTTTTGGAGACAGGGTCTTGCTATGCAGTTCAGGCTGGCCTTGAACTTGCTATGTAGCCCAGGCTGGCCTGGAACTCACAGTGATCTTCCTGCCTCAGCCTCCCGAGTACTGGGATTACAGGCATGTGCCCCCGTGCCTGGCAGCTTTTCTTTATTGTGTGTGTGGTACTGGGGATCGAACCCAGGGCCCTGTGCACTTTCGTTTCTGAGTAGGATGGAACTTCATTTTTTAGGAAGGAATTTCAGTGTTGTTTTGATTTGCATTTCTTTAATGGCCAAAGATGGTCAATATTTTGTCATGTACATATTAGTCATTTGTTCTTCCTTTTCTAAATACTAGCCATTTGTATTTCTTCTCCTTCTCTTCCTCTTCCCCTTTTCCTCCCCCTCCTGTCCTTTCTCCTGCTCCTCCTCTCCCTTCTCCACCTCCTTATTCATTTCAGTGGCCCATTTTTTGATTAGCTCTTTTATTTTTGGAGGATCTAATTATTTGAGTCTTCATATATTCTAGGTGTTAGTCTTCTGTCCAAGGAGTAGGTGGCAAAATTTTTTCCAACTCTGTAGATTGGCTTTTCACTCTGTTGGTTGTTTCCCTTGCTGTGCAGAGGCTTTTTAATTTGATATAATTAATTTATTGACTTTTGGTGTCATTTCTTGTGCAATTGAGGTTCTATTCTGAAAGTCCTTGCTTACACTTATGTCTTCAGGAGTTTGACACATTTTATCTTCCAGAAGGTTCAGCATTTCTGTTTTAGTTTGATTTCTGTTTTAAAGTCAAGGTCTTTGATCCATTTTGATTTGATTTTAGTACAGGGTAAGAGTTATGGTCTGAATTCATTGTTTCTGCACATGGACAATTGCTTTTCTTAGCGCCACTGTTTTTGGTCCCTGTATGAAAGATCTCGTGGCTGAATGTGCCTCACGTTGCTTTTGCATCCCGAGTTCTATTCCATTGATCTACATGTCTGTTTCATGCTAGTACCATGTTGGTTTTTTGTGTTTTGTGCGTGTTTGTGTTTTTTTTAAATCACAGTGGTTTCGGAATCTGGGAGGGTGATGCCTCCTGCTTTGCTATTGTTGCTCAGGATTGTTTTGGCTATTCTTGGTTCTATATAGATTTTAGGAGTGTTTTTAAAAATTTTTTCTTCTGGTTTTGTGAGGAAGGCTGTTGTTACTTTGACTGGGGTTGCATTGAATCCATATATCAGTTTTGAAGGTATGACCATGAGCTTTCTGATCTCTTGTCAGAGTTCTTTTTTTTTTTTTTTTAATAGAGATCTTTTACTTTCTTTTTTAGGTTAATTCATAAGTAATTTTTTTGAGGCTGTTGTGAATGGTGTTCTCACCTTATTTCTTAGTGGGTTCATTCTTGGTGTACAGGAACCCTTAATTTTTGTGTGTTGTTTGTATCCTGATTGCTTGCTGAATTTGTTTTAGTTGTGGGCATCTTTTGGTGCAATTTTTTGAGTCTTCTATGCAAAGGATCCTGTCATCTTTGAATAAGGATAGTTTGACTTCTTCCTTTCCTATATGTATTCCTTTTATTTCTTTGTTGACTGATTGTTCTTGCTAAGGTTTTGAGTGCTATATTGAACAGGAGTGGTGATAGTGAGCATACTTGTCTTGTTTCTGATTTTAGAGAAAAAGCTTTCAATTTTTGCCCATTTAATATTATGTAGGTGGTAGGTTTGTCATAAATGGCTTTTATCAGATTGAGATACAGTTCTTCTATAACTATTTTCTTCAGGGCTCTTATGAGTGGATGTTAGATTTTGTCAAAAGCCTTTATTGTGTCTAGTATTCAGATTATATGTTTTTTTTGCCTTCTGTTTACATGAAACATTATGTTTATCAATTTATGTGTGTCAAACCATCCTTGCATCCCTGGATGAAACCTACTTGGTCAAGTGGTGTGATCTTGTTAATGATTTTTTGCCTTCTGTTTGCCAGTATCCTGTTGAAGATTTTTTCACCTATGTTAGTTAAGGTTTTTGGTAAGCCTTTGTCTGGCTTTGCTATCAGGGTAATGATAGTTTACAACAATGAGTTTGGCAGTGCTCCTTCCCGTTTACCTTCATGCAAGAGCTTGAGGTATATGCCATTAGGTCTTCCCTGAAGTTCTGGCAACATTTTGTGAATGCATCAGGTCCTATGCTTTTCTTGTTTGTTCTTTCAAAGAACCGACTCTTGGATTCATTGATCTTGTTTTTTTAGTCTCAATTTCATCCATTTCTTCTCTGACCTTTATACTTTCTTTTGTTAGTTTCAGATGTGGATTGTTGTTGACTTGCATGATTAGGTTATTTGGTTAGCTGAGAAAAATGTGTATTCTGTTGTTGTTGGATGAAACACTTGGTGTAGATATTTAAGTCCATTTGCTCGGTGGTGTATCTTTTCCCACAATTTTATTATATTTTTGTCTTCATGGGCTTCCCAGCACGTTTCAGCTTTTGTCCTTTTTATTTATATGCTATAGGCAAGCCACTTCTGTCAATATTTATGAGCAAAATGATTTCTTTGAAAATGTTTTATCCAGTCACAGTCCTTTCACTGCCATGAGAAATTTTACATCCATCCCTTGCTCCCCGCGCCCCCCCTGCGTGCTCCCCTCGCCCCCCCCCGTGCTCCCCGCGCACCCCTCTGCCCCCTCCCCAGCCCCCATCCCTTGCTTTTAAAATACTGTAATCCTTTCTCTTCATGCCAGTTCAGCAAGAAGCTTTGCATAGAAATGGGAGCCGTGTGAAGAGAAGACACCTTCCTGATTTCTATTTAGTTTTGTAACAATCCTTTAATATAAATGTGAATTTTAAATTCAGATTGAGTTTCAGAGAACAGCGTAAAATCTTTTTCAAAAAAATTTAAGAAGGTATTAGGTTTACTTCTAGTGATCAGTTTTCACATGTTTTATGCTTACAAGTTACATAGTTTTCCACAAATGATTTGTATCTTACATAGGTTATCTCACTGTGAAGGGTTTAGAGCCCATTTGCAAGCAGTGGCTGTTTCCTTGATATTAATGCCTGTCTGCAAATGTTCGAAATTTATCCTGTCTTTGGAAACCATGTAGGGCTATAGTAATTGGTATAAACATTTACATTATATTAATAAATGTTACGATTGGAAATGGCACAAAACATTGACTTCATTTAATGTAGTAGTATTTCTGTATCTATAATTATGATTATTTCATTCATAGGAACAAGAACTCTATCAAAAAGAAGGCTTAGGTGTTAATGAAGTGCATTATGTGGATAATCAGGACTGCATAGGTATGTATTACTTTTATTTCACCTTTGTGGAGTATGGGAAGATGCAGTAAGTGGGTTTATTAGTAATTTTTTCTGTACTCTGTGATGGATGTTACTAGGAAACTGTGAAAACTGTTACATTTTAGATGTACTTCTTTTCTACTGCTTGAAAGTTATTTTCCCTGTCAAGTCATGAAATTTAGCCTTGTTGAAAATTTAAAAAAAAATTGTTCTAGTTATGATGATACATGTTTTCCTACGTGAAAAGCTAACATAAGAGCCAGTGAAGAGCGACAATGAGTTGGTCAGGCAGCTGATGGGTCCACCCTCGGGTGTGGTGAAGCCGGCGCTCAGGCCCGCCTGCGGGGTGATATGCCTGGGCTTGCTAGGGCTCTGTTCGCCTGTGGGTGCTCGCAGCGCCCTCTCGCGGCTGCACATCCGTGTCAGCAGGTCTCCTGTCCTTCCCAGACAGGCAGGGCGCAGAGGGTGGGGCCTCGGCTCCATGCAGGGCTGAAGAAAGCCCTTCCTTTCCAGCCGCCTCCAGTCCTCTTTCCCTTTTCCACCCCACCTCCAAAATCGGCTGTTGCACACACCTTGTTCTGAAAACCCCGTTGAACGATCCAGTCGGTGACTCGTGTGCTGGACTTGGACATACAGCGTAACAGCAGCGTTACATCGGTACAACTTCTAATCCATTTCCCAGGGAGAAGAGTGCGGCTTGCTGCTTGTGCTCATTTAATTTTACAGAAACATGATTTTTGAAGCTGAAGTAAAACTGACTAATTTTCAGTGTGTAAACAAATGTAAAAACTATTGTTGGTGTTATTTCTAGGCAGAAAGAGCATTTCTTAAAGTAAAAGCCGTCACGCAAGCACCGCTGGTGGGTGTTTTCTGGGGAGCTAGGAGATGGACTGAGGCAGCGTCACATCGCACTTGGTTCATCCAGTTGCCTCAGCGCACCGCGCCCTTTCCCACTTCGGTGCTGTGCGCTCTGGGATTGCCGACTGCCCTCTGCGTGCAGCCCCCGCCCTCCTGCCCGAGAGCACCTGCACACACAGCGCGCCCCTCCTGCACAACTTGCCCTGCCCAGGCAGCGTCCTTTTCTGACCAGGGCAGTGCAGTCTGGGTTTCTCTTGCTGTCTTAGAGCCCTGCCCCATTCAACAGTTTTATGTACTGAATTTAAGAAGTTTTAAAGTTGTCTTGGATAGGTGGGACTTTATACAACACCTATCAAAGGAGCACGAAAATGTGCTCTTGTGGGTGCGGCGGCGCACACCTGCAGTCCCAGTCCCTGCAGGCTCGGGATCACCTGGGCCCAGGACTTCAGAGCGGACCTGGACAACAGTAAGACACTTGTCTCAAAACAAAGGTGCTTACTAAAAGTCTCACCTAAAAGCACTAGAGTCACTTTGTTAAAGCACTTGACTAAAATGCTGTGCATGCAAAAGCTCCTATAGTTTTTTTTCAATTTGAATATAGATGCCATCTGTAAAGGGAAATTTCTGATTCCTTACCCTTTTATTCTAGTTTACAGATGGGATTGTTAGTGTATGAGTTGCTTTCCCATGAAATTGTTTTTCTAAAACCTGTATTAAAACTGTGATGGTACCTGTTAACAAATGGCCCGCTGTCAAATAAAAATCCATCTGTTCATAATAGCCGCTGATAAAATACTTCCAGAGTTATCTGTTACATTGTTTCTAACCAATCCTTGAAATGTGGGATCAGTAAATTGTTCACCATATCTTTAAAATGCTTTTGCACTATCAAAATTCACTTTATTTTTCAAAATAGATTTAATTGAAGCGAAACTAGTGGGAATACTAGATATTTTGGATGAAGAAAATCGCCTTCCGCAGCCAAGCGACCAGCACTTCACATCTGCAGTGCACCAGAAACACAAGGACCATTTCCGACTCACTGTGAGCTCATCGTTCTGAAACTGAGACTGGTGGGAAGAGTGATCTTGAGAAAGAGGCACTAGTTAGCTGTTCCAGAAAATCAGTTGTGTAAGGGTTAGAGCAACTCTGTGAGTCCAGCACAGAGTCTTCTGTAGAGGGCATTAAATTTACACACACACACACACACACACACACACAATTTGGGGGTGGTGTTTTACACGACCAAGAATATTTCTTTATGTGAAAAGTATGTTTCACCAAGACGTGCAGTGAGCTTTACCTGCCGCCTTCATGCTCTCCCTTCTGAGCTAAGTGGCCATCAGTTGCTTTTTTCCTATCATATGACCTTGGTCATGGTCCAGGGCTGGCGGCTAGAGTAATAAGCAGCCATGTGCACATTTGTCATTTCTGCAGTAAAGGCAGCAGCTTGCAACTCTGACTGGTGGAAGCAGCCCATACCAGGTAGTGATCAGCCATCCATTTGATCTTTTTCCTAAGGTGTTTTGAGTGGAAAATCTACTCAGAGGGGGAAAGGGAAACTGAAGCAATAGAGGATCAGGTGGTGCAAAGGGAAAGGCAGATACAGAAAACAGTAGAAATAAAGGAGAGTGCACTGAAATAACCGCACTTGTAAAAAGTAGGTTCCTGCACTGCTTTTGGGTCATGGAGCTGTGCTTGAGTCTTTGTCGGAGAAGTAGAGCCTTCCTCTGTGAGGCTGGGTTGTGTGGCTGATGTGCTTCCAGGGTTCACCTAATTCTGTGTCTTTTCTCTCAGCCATGGTTACCTGAGGTAACATGATTCCATCCTTGCATTGAGAAATGTGGATACGAAATTTCCACCATAAAGATACACCCTACTTCATCTTACAGATAACCACAGCAGTTTGGGCCGGGAGAGGTGGGAAGGGAGGGCAGGCTAGAGTCACTCAGGGGAACTGGCCACTAGTTGGTAAATACTGCGCATCTTCTGAGATTGTGTGACAGTCAGTACTTCAATGCGTACAGGAGCTTATTTTGTTTCCATTCATCGTTAACAGAATTACAGTGTGCATAAGCATTACGTATCATCTGGTACCTCATTAATATGTTAAAAAAGGACAGAAAATTTAAAAACAAGTTTGAAAAGATCATTTAACAAGTCAGTGGTGGATAAGTTAAATAGATTTATGTGGAAAACTGGTATAATTATGTTATCTTTAGGATCTGGGATCCCAGAACTACTTGCTCCATTGACTTGGAGTTTTGTATCCTAAATATTTGTTGTAATTTGGAGCCTGTTACTAACTCTGGGGTGGAGGTGGAAACAAAATAATATATATCCTCAAGAAAACTTATGCTAAAATTGAAGATATGCCTCCAGTCCCATTTATTCTCAGCTCCCTGGTCTATGCTATTTCCAGCATGCGGTTGCATGGTTACTTTTGTTGAGAGTACTGGTTATTCATTACCAGAGCTGTGATCAGAATCTCAGAGGCATTTAATTTAAAGGACAGCAAAAGGAAGCGTTAGGGTTGAGAGTCAATTAATTTATTGAAAGCACAAAACAAGGCAGTGAATTCTGACTAATGTTGTAGGCTGTAGCTTTTGTAAATGTAGTTATTTGGAAATGAATAAGTTCATTTCTGGAGCGCTCAGCATGGGCCGGGCGCTGTCAGTCACCTGCTGTTACAATCCACTAGGGTTCTAGTGCTAGCGATGAGGAAGTGGGGAGTGATGCAGTGGGTGTGGCCAGGCTTGTGAGTGGGGCCAGGCAGGGCGGCCAAGGAGTCTGCACTCAGACAGAGATGAGCGTGTGTGTCCTGGGGGCTCTCTGACCTCGAGCCCCTCTCTGAGGCTCCTAGATCCTCAGTTTCTTAGAGGTCACATGTGGGCATGTGAAAGGAGTTTGGAAACTTTAATGATTTAGACATGAGATATTATGGTGACATGATAAAAGCACTTAGTTGTTCTGAGACAGACTTGGGCTCATTGTGTGAACGTGCTAGCAGGTGTGGTTTAGAACCGGGGAGAGACCTTGTGCTGGGTTCAGGTGTGTCCTTGACAGCCAGCACATGGGAATCCTATAAAAGCTGTGGGCTCTGGAGGTTTGGAAGTTTCCTGGGTGGCTAATAAGCACCAAGGTCAGGAGCCACTGCTTAGAAATGGTGTTTAATTCTATAAAATGCCAGCTCTGCTTTGCATTTGCTCCTAAATAATGGGCTTTCGGGTTTGTACTACTAAATAATGGGCTTTTCTGTTTGCATTGGCTTCATACTCTTTTTTTCACCTAAGAGATTATAATCAAATATGTGGTAGATTTCACTGGTGCTCTAAGCTAAATGTTTAAAATGCAGTATACTTGTGAAAATTACCTTCATAATTTTAAGTATTTTATAGCTCAAATGTTGTCTGAAGGAATATTCTGTAGTCTGTTTTCGAGGATTTAATAACGTATGTATTGTTTTTCAGATTCCCAGGAAATCCAAGCTGGCAGTTCACAGGAACCTCAGAGATGATGAAGGCTTTATTATCAGGCATTTTGCAGGGGCCGTGTGCTACGAAACAGTGAGTACATTGTTTCTAGGGAGAAAACCACTTGACGCTGAAGCCGCACTGCGTGTTGTGATGGCCTCTGGCTGCTTCGGAGTGGCTGTTTACATTTAAGTTTAACAAAGTGTAAAACTCAGTTCTTCAGTGCAGCAGCTACATTTTAGGTACTGGTAGATATTAACTGTAGCGGCTGCGTTGGTGGTGCAGAGAAAGAACATTTCTATTGCCACAGAGGGCCACTGGACAGAGTGGGCTTGGGGATGTGTGTCAGCAGATGGACTGAAACATTCTATTTGATTTATTTTTCAGACCCAGTTTGTGGAGAAAAATAATGATGCTTTACATATGTCTCTTGAATCCTTAATATGTGAGTCCAGGGATAAGTTTATACGGGAATTATTTGAATCATCCACAAATAATAACAAAGACACTAAACAAAAAGCAGGAAAACTTAGCTTCATCAGTGTGGGAAACAAGTTTAAGGTATTTATTTTGAAAATATTTTACCTGTATTTAAAATAAAATAGATTCTTTTATAGTCCATAGTGGATAATGTAGATTGCTCACTGTCACAGGTGAGCTTTAAGAGAATACCTTGTGTTGTTGGTTCTTGTATACAAAATATCGCAACATATCCCTAGTCACTGGATATGCACTTCATATGCTTGTAATTTCCTGACTGCTCTTCCTGGTGCATAACTTCTCTGATTGCTTCTCCTAACGTTCTTGCTTCTGCGTACTGTCTGGTTGACCTTTGCACCTTCTCTCTCCCATGTGTTCTCTGTTTCCTTCCTCATTCAGCAGTCTGGTTTTAGCTGGCGTAGGCCAGTTCGAGCTGGCTAGAGAGGACTAGTTGAGTTGAAAGGAAAAGCAGGCACAGCCAGGGCCTTCAGGTAAACACCCACCTTCCTAGACTCCCGTTACAGAGTGGCTGCCATGTTACAGGGAGCCCGTCTTCAGTTAATGATTCCATTTGTACTTCATTTCCAATGCATTTTCTCTCTCAGTGGCTTCATTGGCATGCATGTGACACTAAAACCTAATTAAAATGTTCAGTAATTTCTTAAAAGATAAGTGCTCATGTGTGGCAAACTCTTCAAGTTGCTAGGGAATATTCGTTTATTAACTTAGGATCAGGAATTTTATCCTTTGAAACCTGACAAGAGATTGTTACAAAGTGTATCTTAGAACATGCAGGGCGTGGTGGCCCATACCTGTAATCCCAGTATCTGCGGAGGCTGAGGCAGAAGGACCAAAAAGCTAGAGCCCAGTCTGGGAAGCTTAGTGCCTCAGTGAGACTCTGAAAGATAGAAAAAGGGCTGCAGGGGCTGGGAATGTAGCTCTGTGGTGCAGCGCCTGCCTGGCAAACATGAGGTCCTGAGTTTATTCCCGGTGCCCCACCCCCCCCAAAAAAAAGAAAGGAAAGAAAAAGGGCTGGAGCTAGAGCTTAGTGTGAAGACCCAGGATTCAGTCCCCAGTACCACACACAAAAAAGAAAAAAAAATAAAAAGAATACTACTAGTTATAATTTTGAGTGTAGAAAAATAAACATGTATGTTGCAAGTTTAATGAACAGAGAAGTATAATACTCTATAAAATGTAGAACAAAAAGTAGAATCAACTTCTTTTACACATTTGCACAAAGTATTGTTATATTTACAGTGAAACTGTATTTGCCTTTGGAAATAGGTACTTTATCAAAAGTGATACAATTAGGAACAGTGTTTACCAAAATAATATAATAGTAACTGGAGGCAAAAACATTAGATCCATTTTGGATTGAATTGGGTTCTAAATAATTTAACTTGATGAAATCATATTTCTAGAGCTGGGAATGTAGCTCAGTGGTAGAGTGCATACATAAGGCCCTGAGTGTGATCCCCAGCAGTACCAAAAAAAACTTTATTTCCAAAAGCTAGATTTTAAAAAAGTAAATATGGGAAAATTAGGTAACAGAATTAAAAACTTTGAATTTTAAGTTACATTCGTTAATTATGAGTTCCTAATTTACTCAGTACGAAATGTTTTTAATTTATTCTGCCATTCCTGATTAGACATTTGATAACAGATTAGTTTAAAAATAACACATTAAGTGGATGTATTGGTATGTATTTATAGGCCCAGCTACTTCGGGTGCTGAGGCAGGAGGATTGTTTGAACCAAGGAGTTCATTTTCACCCTGTACAACATAGTAAGACCCAGTCTCAGTAAAACAACAATAACCAAAAAAATACATTCATTTATAAGAAATAGATACTCATCAAGTACTTTTTAACTATAATATTAAAATAGTACTGCTGGTAAGAATATACCTGAACTTTTATAGGCCCTCTTTTTATACTTTTTTTTTTTTTTTTTTTTTCTTTTTTTGTGGTTCCGGGGATTGGACTTGGGGCCTTGTGCATGCTAGGCAAATCCTCCACCTCTGAGCTACATCCCCAGCCCTGAAATTTTAGACAATATAAATAAAACAAAACATTCTTAAAACTCCTCTGGTTTAAAGAATCTTGTGCTGAGCCTTGAAATGCTTTATAATTCTTTATATATATATAAAATATTATTATACATATGTGTAATATTATATTATGAAAGCTATGCCTGATATTAAAAATACTAGTTTGGCTCATAATTTGTGTTTTTTTGGTCTTTTTAAGACAGGGTCTCACTACACAGTTCAGGCTGGCCTTGAGCTCACTTTGTAGCCCAGGCTGGTCTCAAACTCACAGTGATCCTCCTGCCTCAGCCTCCCAAGTGCTGGGATTACAGGCATGCGCCACCATGCCTGACTAAAAATATTAGTTTGGAATGAAAATCTTCATAGTGATTTTTGGTTTTAAATATAGCTCACTAGCTCATCAGATTAAATTTCAAGTGTGTAAGGTAATAAACACAAACCTGGTTATCATTTGACGTCATACTTTAGTTGTCCAGCATCGAGGGAGACCAAGTTTTCCTCTGAATAGTGACATTTTCAATGACAATTTCAAATTTTTTTGTGGTATTGGTAATCGAACTTACAACCTCACACTTGCCAGGCGGATGCTGCACCACTGAGCTAAATCCCTGGCCTATTTTCAAGTTATTGAAACATATTTCTCTTATTGTCAGCATTTTAGAAAAAGTAATTCTTTTTGGTAGCAACTGTATCATAAATATGAATACTGTGTCTTTTACCATAAAAATACAAATGGAGCCTGTGTTGCCCAAGGCTGTTTACCCAGTGACTTGTAGTTTTTTTTTTGTTTGTTTTTTGTTTTTTTTTTTGGTGTGGGGAATTGAACTCTGGGCCTCAAACTTGCCAGGCAAGCGCTGTGCCACTGAGCTACATCCCTGGACCTTGCCTTGTGGTTTTTGAGTGCTATCTTTTTGGTAACTGGCCTTCTTTTGTTTTTTCTCACTGCTATTCATTTTTGTTGCTTCCACTATTGGCACTGAATCTCCATTTGGGGAAGGACACCAGACTTCATCTGTGGATTAAAGAGCACAGACTTGCAACAGTTGTTTTCTTTCATAATAGCGACTCTTGGGCTTGCTTTTGAGTTGTGTGGGGGTGCAGAGGGATTAGGTTGTCAGAACTCTGTCAGCCAGATAAGTGGGGTCTGACTGTGTTTCTTGGACCCAGCGACATTCATTTTGTGTTAATAACAGAAGCCTAAGATACGTGAAGTGTACTGTAGCATCAGAGAGGAGAGTGAAGTCTGGTGTCGGCCCGTGTTGGAATTATGCTTTGCCATGAGCTTAGGTGATCACTTATCTGGACCTCAGTGTTGTGCCTACAAAGTGAGGCCAATCATGTGCTCTTCATGAAGATGTCATTACCCTTAATTGGGTTAAGCTTGATGATACTCATGTAAAGCTTTGAGCAGTGCCTTGCTCAAGGGGAAGCTGCCTGTTAGTATCAATTATAGTTGCGGCCAACATAATATTAATGTAAGAATAACATTTCAATTTCTCTCCTAAGTAGTATAATAAGGATCTCAGTATAAAATCCACACACTGGATTTTACATAATTAATTTATTTTGTAGAGTAATAAAGCAGATAAATGATTTCAGTGTACTGAACAAGAGTAAATTATAAAAATATTTTAAAAGCAGGAAGGCATAATGTCTTGTCTTATATATTCATTTTCCATTTTTTAAAGAAAATTATCAAATTTCTAAAAAATAATTGAAGTGTGAAATGTTTTAAAATACTAGGAGAGGAGCTGGAGATTTAGCTCAACCACACAGCGCCTGCCTGGCAAGTGCAAGGTCATGAGTTCGATTTCCTGTACCAGGAAAAAAAAAAACCACTGTATTAAAATAATAGGAGAATATCTATAGCTAAGACAGTTTTGTTTGTGCTGTTAGGTAGAATAATCCTGATAGACACCAGTATGCATATTGTGAGTGTGTCTTCACTCTTAATAGCTTATGAAACAAAGTATTTCTGGTTTGCCACATCTTGAAATATTGTAGTTCTATTCTCATATTGGTTGCATCCCCAGCTTTCTCATTTACTTCCCTCATTGCCCGTATGCTTTTCCTTCACTCATCCCACCTGCAAATCTGTGTGTGACTTTTTAGTATGACTAATTTTCAGTCCTTTAATTATACAAGTTCTGTGTAGTTACAACCCTTGACATTTCACTCTCCATTTTGCATGATGCTGTTAAAGAGTTTGTGCCCAGAAGTTTGCTAAGTTCCAAAGTGTTATATGCGGATGCTGTTGCATGTTACTTTATTTTAATATTGGAGAATTAATGTTAACTCATGTTACAGAGTACTTTGACTTCTTGAAATAAATTCATTTCCTTTCTTTCACAGACACAGTTAAATTTGCTTTTGGATAAACTTCGAAGTACTGTGAGTACACTTGAAAACAAAATACATGTTTTAAACAGTCCTCTAACACTATTATTACTATTTACCCAAATAAATGCAGTAACCCTAGAATAATTAGAAATATATTTAATTCCCTTCATTGAAACATGTTTTTGAAATGTTTATTTTTGTTAGGTGTGTTCTGAAGAAAGGCCAAAAATGTATATAAAGTCAAACTGTTTTACGGAAATACAGAGCTCTTTGAATGATTTTGAGGTTAACCATAGCTTCACAAAGGTAGAAATAATTAGTAAGCATGGAGGAAAATGTATATTTTTAGGATTAAAGATAAAGCGTGTAATTTAACTTCATTTTATTACTCTTATAACATTTTTCAGACATGGCAATGTTGATATGGAAAAATGGACATATTTCTTCTTAACAAAGGCAAAATTTATGGGAACCTATTTTTTTAAACTATATGTCTTACTGACGCTGTATTATTAAATAAAAAGTAAAAACTACAATAGAAAGAAATTTTTTCTTTTGAATATCTTCATTGGCTGCAGACATTTATCACTTAAGATTAAGCTGATGAGAAAGGCATTTTACTTTTATTTCTTTAATCTCATTGCTTCTTTAAAGTAATGAGATTACTTTTGTGATTCATAGAAATATGTTCTAAAAGTGTTTGCAGTGAGCACGCTTGCTGAAACAGCTATTCAGTTCTTCGAGGCTACTATTTCGAAGAGAAACAATTATTTAGAGGTCTAGTATATTAGCTTTACTACATCGTTTCATCGTATAAATAATCAGTCTTCTCTTGCCTCATTTAGGATAGGCTGATCACCAAATGAATGCCTTGCAGCTTTAATAAGTACTGTTTAACAAATTAAATTTTTCACCTGGGCTTGGGAATGCACACTTGAAATCCCAGCACTGTGGGAGGTTGAGGTAGGAAGATTAAAAGTTCGAACCCAGCCTGGGCAACTTAGTGAAATCTCGTCTCATAATAAACGTACTATAAAAGGTGTGGGGTGTAGCTCCGTGTGAAGCCCTGAGCTCAGCTCCCCACTTCTGCAGCAGCACTGTCACAGACCAAGGACCGAACCAA
The DNA here is from genome assembly GCF_000276665.1 of Chinchilla lanigera. Taxonomy (NCBI): domain Eukaryota; kingdom Metazoa; phylum Chordata; class Mammalia; order Rodentia; family Chinchillidae; genus Chinchilla; species Chinchilla lanigera. The sequence continues at coordinate 4,318,529 of NW_004955502.1, forward strand.
CCCTTGGTATTTGAAGTAGAGTCAGAGGGCTGGAGGATTTTGAGTATGTGTGCGTTTTGGCATTAAAAGGGCATAATTTTATTGAATCTCTTGTCACAGAATAATATTCTTACAGAAATAGTATAGAAATACGTGTACATGAGTATAGAATAAAATCACATGTATGTCAGCCTGCAAAACGTTTAAATATGGTGCATATTTTAGAGTGAAAGATGTTTCTTTTTATAAATTTTGTCATCCAAATCTACTTCAAAGCTTCAATTTGTAAAAGTGTGCTAATATGTTTTTACTTTTTTTGGTGTTTATTTTAAAAGTTTTTTTGTGTCAGTAGCTTTGAACATTGCTGGTGTTCGTAGAATTAGAAACTGAGGCTGTTCTCCGTATCGTCTCAGAGCTGCCTTTATCCTCCTAGGGAGCGAGCTTCATTCGTTGCATCAAACCCAACTTGAAGATGACGAGCCACCACTTTGAAGGTGCTCAGATTCTGTCTCAGCTTCAGTGCTCAGGTATTTTCTTGTTTTCGCATCCGTATTGATGCATGTCAGGCACAGTTGAATAGGGCCAGTGTTTTCAAATAATTTGCCACAGGCTTGATTATTTTTGAATGTGGTAAGATTTTCATTGTGTGTTCCCTTTCGGAAATGCATGGGTGTTGGCGCCATTTCAGTTCATGGCCACACCCTTCAAGAGCTCTCAAACCTGTCCTGTCAAGTGTCCCTGGCCAGCACTTTCTGTTTCTCCACAGAGGCGGTCATGTCCATCCGGCTGCTTTCACATCTCTGCGGCTCTGCCAGCAGGTGGCTCCCTCTCTCTGCTGAAAACTTAAAGCCGCCAAGTGCTTTTGCCTGTTTCACAAGCTTCCTTCTTGTCCAGAGGAACTGTCCTTCCTCTTGGAGGCTCACACTGCCTTGACATCCATCCCTTCAGACCTTCGCGTGACCCTCTGGACCTGACGATGCGTATTTCCCCATTCCTGTTGCCATTTGAACGCGCTGAAGTCTCATCTGAGACCCACACTCCCTGCAGCTCCTCCCTGCATCCTCACCGTGTTTCCCCCTTGCTCCTTTGCGCTCCACGAATAGTCTGTCTTGATTTCTCAGTCTTCTGCCGTCTCCTCACTCTTTAAACCCGAGAGAATGGAACCTCTGTCCTGGTCAGGTCACCAGTAATTGCCTGATCTAAAATCAAGTGTCCATTTTGCAGACCTGAGTGACAGCCTCTTGGTGGATTGCACAAGCTTTTGGCCCTGGCCAGCCCCTTTTATGTAGTCTTTCTTTGGCTTCTGCGACAGTGTGTGCCACTGTTGGTTCTGTTGGCTCATTTTTTTCTTCCTGGGTATTATTGTTTCAGGGTTTAAATTAGGCTAATTTTCCTACTCCCTGTTTGCCAGCCCTACCCAGCAGAACTTTGCATGATGCTAGAATTACTCTGTATCTGTGTTACTCATTAGGGTGCCCATTAGACACTGTACAGGCTGAATTTTAATTAATGTTAACACTTGTAAGTAGTCACGTGTGTCTGGTGACTATGTAGGACAGCATGGTCTCCATTCTCTAAGTTTCTCCAGCTCCCATTGGTGTAACCGCTGATGTAGTGCATGTTCCACTCTGACCCAAGCCGTCACCCTCTCGCCCATGGCTTTTTGCTGGAGTTTCCTTCTCTTTACGCCAGCTGTTAGCACACGAGACCCCATGTCATCTGCCCTGTGTGTCCCTGGCTTCACTTTTTCCTAACTGCTGCAGCACATTGGCTTTCTTGGGAGTGCCTTAAGTGCTCTGTCCTGTCCCAGGCCTGTGCATATGTTGCTTCCTGTGTTTGAGATGCTTTCCACACACCTTTTCCTTTATCTTTCACAGCTCAGCTTGGTTGTTACTTCTTGTTAAAGCCTTTCCTGATGTTCCTATCACAGAAGCGGGTCTTAGTTTACAGTGCTGAGTTCTCATGCCTTTATTTTGTAGCCCTTGTTACAGATTTTGAGTATACTTGTATAATTAAAATTTTTCCTTCTCCATTCACAAACCCCACGAGAGCAGGATATGTATCTTGTTTTGATTTACACAAAAATCTCACTTCCCTGGCATATACTAAACTTAGTAAATATTTGTTGAACAAAACACATGATCTAGCAAATACAAAAATTTATGACTAATTCGGACAAGTACTGGAAAATTAAGTAAGTCAAATCTACTGAATTCTTAAATATACTAGAGGTATATTTTTGTGTATTTAGGGTGTTATGGCTTAGAGTTTAACTTTTTCCCATTTGAATTCTCTTTTAGGACTTGTTTAGCATAGTGTAATTAATGTATTTCCTAAATGAACATTGTTGTCCTAGCACATGAAGCATGTTTAGATTTAGCTGTGTGTACTGTTAGATTAGCAGAGTATGGGCTTACTGGTGCTTTAGCTAGGATCAGTTTTTCGGTAAGCAGGTGTTTCAGCATGTTAAGATACGTTGGCAGCCCAAGAGGTGATACCAGTTTATAAAAGTTTGATTTTTTTTTTTGAAGTCTACTAATAGGATAGTGATATAAAACTGGTTCTAGTCATGTAGCTAGCTAATGAGAAAAGCAAAAAATAACTGGTAGAGATAAAAATGCTCATGAAGTACTCTAAGATATATTGTTTTACCTTTTAATTTGCATTTTTTTCCATTTAGAAGACAACTAATTTAAGAAACATCCCACTCACAGTGCTCTCTTCTCACCAGCCCCACCAGTCCGAGCAGGGGAGGGAGAGAGAAGTCAGGCTTTCTTGCCCTGTAGCCTCAGGGTTGAGTTGTCTGTGATAGCAAAGGGGGCTTCTGAGTACAAGCAGCCAGCATTATGCCAAGCAGGTCGGGGAATTTCTAGAAGGAATAGTGAGTTTTATTATTTTTTGCACTACCTAAAATCTTAAGAGTGAATTAACCTTAAGTGCTGAGAAATCAGTTGTAGGGTAGGTAATTCGTGAAGCTTCATGAAGTTCTTAATGTTCATATTCTGCAGTTGTAGGGAAAGCCAAGAAATTTAGTGGTGGTGCATACATTTTTTAAAGGGTACTTGATGTAAATGGGCAAAAACTGACAATACCAACGAAACCTTTTTTCTCCAGGGCGGGGCCTAGAGCTAAATCTACTTCTGGGATTTTTTTTCCTCGTTAAGAAAGATGTCTTTATGTCTTTCATGAATTTGTCTGTAATTTTTATATATGTTGGATCTATTCATACTAGTTAGATGAAGCTCTGCTCTATTTTTAGCTAATGTGTCAGATTCCATTATATATTTGTAACATAATTTAGTCAGTAGATATTTAAGCTATTTCTGATGTTTTTTTCTATTGCAAACAGTGACCCAGTGGACATTGGACATTGTCCATAGCTTATCTTTGTCCAAATGTGAGAAATTGCAGGGTAGATTCATAGAAGTCCATCATTACTGGACCAGAAGTATAAATACTATATCCAAATTGCCATGCAAAATTGTTGCACTGTTTTACACTCTCACTTAGAATGTGTGTTTTCCTCCACTGCCATAACCTCTGAGTATCTACAGTGGTACCTTGAGTCACAAACTTAATTTGTTCTACAATTTTGGAAGAGATGGTCATGTTTGTGTTTGTGTGGGAAAGATGGCTGTGGTCATGTTTGCCACCCAATGCGGAGTTTGCAAACAAAATCAAAATTTTACCAAATGCTTCTGTTTGCAAACCAAGTTGTTTGCAAACACAAACATTCATGAACTGAGGTACCAGCACAGTATTAATATTTTACATCTTAGACAATTAGGTTAAAATTCAATCTGACTGCCTAGAAAGGTCATCTTTCCCATGAGATTATTTTAAAATAAAAATGCATTTATAAACTTTTATAGTTTTTATTTAAAATTTATTTAAAATACTTTTATAGTTTTTTATTTAAAACTTTTGACTCACAGGCATTTATTTTAGTATAAGAAACGAGGTAAGAGTCTGATGTTATTTTTGTTTCCTAAAAGGCTGTCCATCTGTTGTAACACCTTTTACTGAATAATCTTATTTTCTCCTTGATTTGAGTAGCTCCAGATACTGAAATCGAGGTCTTGTGAATAAAAGTCTTGCCATTATATTTAACAGTTGAATTGTTCTCAACCTATTTTACACTTCTGACCTGAAAAGCTCACATTGATTCAGGACTTAGATTTAAAATTTATTAGAATTATACTGATAACAGATATTTATTCTATGGGCACATTATTCCAGTAGATTAGTTTCTCCGAGGAAGGTCTTTTTTTTCTCTCTCCCCTTTTTGCTTTGCTTAAGAACCAGAGAGAATTTGGAAATATATTTGACTACCTTTTGGAGACTTTGTCAGGAATTTTATTCTAAAATGAACCTCAGGACTTAGGAAGTGACCAGGATGGGGTGTATTAGTCAGCTTTCTTGTAGCTGGATGCAGGACCTGGCACGTACAGCTTAACGAAGGAGAGACTTCATTTGGCTTATGTTTTAAGAGGATTCACTCCTTGGTCATCTGGCAGAAGGGTGTGGTGAAGCAAAGCTGCTTAGTGCGTGCCAGCTGGAAAACAGCAGGGAAGCAGTGTTAGGGAGGGCCGGGGACCAGATGTTGACCTCAAGGCCACACCTCCGTGACCTGTCCTGGCACAACCCGGAAGTGTCCTGTCAATCCTTTGGGCGGGTCTCAAAGCCAGTCAAGCTGACTTCTACCTTCATTGCCACATCCCAACCCTTGTCAGCCCTTAACCCAAACACATCTCCTTTAACTATACTTAAAATTTTCAAATAAGGACAATAGCAAGATCCTAATTCCGTCTAATGTAATACAGTTCTCCTATTGTGCAACTGGAAATGCAACACTCTGTTCCCCAGTGGCTCCACAGTTCAAGCATTTTTGAAGATCTAAGTCAGTCTGTTCTGAGACTCAAGGCAAACCCTTAACTTGTGAGGCTCTGTAAAAATAAATGAACAAATTATATAACCCCAAGATACAGTGGGTCTCCCAATTTAAAAAGGGAGTAGAAATATAGAAAGAAAGAATAAGTCCAAAACAAGCCTGAAACCCAGCAGGGAAAGCACTAAATACTGTAGCTCCATGTCTGGCATCCGGAACAAATGGTAAAGAGATGTGAGTTTCAGAGGTCTTGGGTGGCTCCACCTCCATGACCCTGCCGTTTTTTAGCAACAATGACCTCTCTCTCTTGGGCAGGCTGCACTCAAAGCCTGCAATTTTCTTTGGAAGATGTTCCAAGTTCTTGACATGTCCAACTTCCTGTTGTCTTCACTGCCTTTTTGACTGTATTGCCACACCTTTAAGCAGTAGCCTCTTCAAGCAGTAGCTCCTTGCCTGGCCTTCCGGGCTTCCCTTTGAAATCTGAGTGGAATCCTCCCTGGGCTCAGCATGCCTTCTGCATACTGGTAAAACTTGTATCATGTGCATGATGCCTAGTTCTGCCACCATTGCTGGCAGTAGCCAGGCCCACTTGGACCTTGGCCGCCTGAGTGACTGAGCAGAGGGAAATGAATCTAGGAGAACTAATGCCTTCCCTAAATGAAAGGTGTACACTTTTATACCCTCGGGTCTGTAATGGGTGTGGTCATGCTGATTCCTGAAATGTCTTCAAGACATCTTTCTTCTTATCTATATAAAAAGTGCAGAAAGTCCCCAACTTGTGAACATTGCAAACTTTCACAGGTACGAATGAACCTTAAGATTTGGTATTTTTGTGCTTTACATTGTATTTTTGTGCCAAAGGTGTGTAAGACTCACTTTGGATTTACAAACGAATCTGACTTAAAGTTCTCTCAGAATGGAACTTGTTCCTAAGTCTGAGACTTACTCTATACTAAGACCTTGGTTTGTGGGAATAATTTGTTCCTCTCATAATCTAAAGCACTTGTATATCAGAGCAGTGAGAGAAGGAGAGAAAAGGACCAACTGTGATCATGTGACACTCAGTGTGTTGTACTACTTATATTGCAAGACACTGCTTATTATCAAGTAAAAATTTCTTAGCAATGTGGAACACTCTCAGACCAAATTACTCACAATGCAGGGTTTGACTGGACTTACTTTATTAGTGGTGCTCATTTCTTCAGTAGCCGTGCCTTCTTTGGATCCAATTTTACTCATAGTTCTTTCAGGACCAAAATTTAAGTTTCTCAAATATTTCTGCTCTGCCTTTCCCTTCTAATTCTCAACGTAAATCTGGCCAAATGCAGCGAGCAGTACAGATGCCACAACCCGAACGTTGGGCTATCTTGAAATTTCTTTCACTGGATTAGTCAGTCTACTGGCCCTTATCTCAGTCTTCTGCGAAGTCTCAGGACATGGGCAAGATGTAGACAAATTTTCTGCTAAAGTGCCACACACATGGCCTTTAATCCAGTTGCCAGTGGAGACTTTGTTCCCAGCTGAAATCTTCTGAGAATCATCCATCAAGCTATTTACAGCATAGTTCGGCTTCTGTAGCCTGCATCTCCAAACTTTCTCAAACTTCCCCCACAAGGCATTTCAAAAGCTTTTAAACCACACGGTCAGGTACAGTCACAGCAGTGACTCCATTTCTGCAGTACTGATTTTCTGTTTTAGCTTTCTTGCTGTTGGATGCAATGCTTGACACTCAGAACTTAGAGGAGAGGCTTACTTTGGTTCTGTTTACAGGGAATTTAGTCTGTTGTTATCTGATGAAAAATCCTGTGGAGCGAAGCTACTTTGTTCATGGTGGCTGGAAAGAGGAGGAGGGAAACAGTGCCGGGGAGGAAGGGATGAGGCACCATACATGGCCACCAAGGCCACATTTTCATGATCCACCCGGACATACCTAGAAAGGCTGGCCACCGACTGTCCAGGCGAATCCCAAATAATTCCCACACAGGGCTTATATGCACACCAAGCAAAAAAACAGATACAGAGTAGACTGGAGCTTTCCAGAGATCAGTAACTTGTGTCTAAGAATGGTTAGTTGTGCTGCTTGCAGATAGAATTTGATTAGTTTTAGGTAGACAAATTGGAACACAGTGATTAGAAGTATATTTCCTATGTAATTTTTCATTGTAGACAGTTCTTGTTTATTGTCCCTTTCTAAACTTTATTTATTTATTTATTTATTTATTTATTTATTGTACCGGGAATCGAACTCAGGACCCTTATGCTTGCCAGGCAGGCACTTGTGCCACTGAGCTATATCCCCGGCCCCCTTTCTAAACTTTAATATGTGAAATTGTTCACAAATTATTTTGGGCTTTTGTGCAGTGGTTGGCAGTGATTTGTATTTTTTGTATGAATCTAGGCATGGTGTCTGTTTTGGACTTGATGCAGGGTGGCTTCCCATCACGAGCTTCATTTCATGAACTCTACAACATGTATAAAAAGTACATGCCAGATAAACTTGCAAGATTAGATCCACGGCTGTTCTGTAAGGTACAATGCTTAAATTGAAACTTTTTACTGATTAAATATTTCCTAATAATTACTAGTTGGAATTTAATTTTTAAACTTTGATTTTTCAGGCTCTTTTTAAAGCTCTGGGCTTAAATGAAGTTGACTACAAGTTTGGGTTAACAAAAGTATTTTTTAGACCTGGCAAGGTAAATATATTTTTATTTTAAACTTTAACATCATGCCTGTGGGCAGTTAGGGTTACTAAATGTTTTTAAGTAATTAGTGATTTGTAGTATTCTTGAATTATATGGTTACTTGAATAATATGGAATATATATGTGTGCATGTGGATGTGTACATATGCAGTTTTCTTGTGAGAAATGTTATAATATTTAATTTTCTGTGTAAATGTTGCAATATTTTTCAGTATTTGAATCAGAGCATAGTTTGACTTTTTATTTACTTAAATTAGGGGATTAATCAGAACATTTTAAACAGATCAGAAGATTTTCTAAAGCATTAATTCAGTCTTCAGTGATTTGCGATTTCGTGGTACTCTGGAGTTCATTGTGACATGTTTCACTAGGGTATGTAGATACATAAGCCAGAGGAGATTGGACTGGACTTTGTATTGACCTCTGTCAAACCGTAGAATGAATTAATGTATAAATACGTTTGAATGTAATCTGAGTAAACAATTTCAAGATAACAATACGTAATACAATAACCGTTGTTAACTTCCTATCACCTTGTTTGAAATTCTGTATCATTTTTATTGTCTTTGTGTTGTTTTATGTCTTTGTGTTTGTTAATTTGTTTTTGTTCTTTTCTCTTTAAAGTAAAAAAATTATTTTGTTTTGAATGTAACGGGTTTTTTAGGGCAACACATAACCTTATAGCTTTAATATTCAGAGTTTGTATAATAATTTATGATGAGATGCAGCCAGTAACTATCCAGTGCTGTTCTCAGTCTATTAGTAATGTTTCCCCATTCCTAACTTCTTTAATGTTGGTTTAATAATTGTATCCTCATTTTAAACATGATTGTGACTGTGAAATAGCCAATAATACTAATTGGATTAAGCAAGATCAATAAATATCTTTAGTGTCTGAGGATAAATTAATAATTATAAATCTGATTTCACATGTTTGAACATGAGGTAAAACATATGCTTGTCAGTGTATGCACTTAATTATTACAGAGGATCCATATAAAATAATAAAATATTAAGAAAAAATGAATATATAAATTTCATAATTGGCTTAGTTTTAAGCATCCATAATTATCATAAACTCAACATTTCTCTTACTTCAGCTGGGTGTGGTGGTGCACACCTGTAATCCCAGCGCTTGGGAGGCTGAGGCAGGAAGATCATGGCAAGTTTGAGACTAGCCTGGGCCATGAAGTGAGTTCAAGGCCAGCCTGAAATGCATAGTGAGACCCTGTCTCAAAACAAACAAACAAAAAAACATTTCTCTTATTTCAGAGCTGTAGTAATTATTAAAGAATTACATCCTTCAGAAAAATTAGTAAGGATTTGTTGAAAGCCTAAGGCAAAGATTGAGATCCCTAATCTTATTATGTTAGTTTTAATTTAATTTAATTTTTTTTGTCTTTTTGGGGCAGGGTCTCGCTATGCAGTCCAGGCTGGCCTTAGCTCACTTTGTAGCCCAGGCTGGTCTCAAACTTGCAATGATCTTCCTGCCTCAGCCTCCCGAGTGCTGGGATTACAGGCATGCGCCACCACACCTGGCTTAACTTTGATTATAAAATGTCTGTCTGTCTGTCTGTCTCTGTCTGTCTGTCTGTCTCTGTCTATCTGTCTGTCTAGATTTTTTGAGAATAGGGTCTTGCTGTGTAGTCTAGGCTGGCTTTGGACTTTGGCGATCCTCTTGCCTCAGCTTCCTGAGAGCTGGCATTACAGGCATGCGCCACCATATCCAGCTCAAAATGTCAGTTTATTAGGTGGTATATAACATCTTTATACTATGGTAGGATATTTGATAAAGAATAGAAATCATTTTTGGAATTTGGTGGTAAATAATGGGAATAATGTTGTATTCATTCATTTTATTTGTGCTGTGTATTCTTTTAGTAGAAAGTTCTTAATCTTTTTCCAAAATGAGGCTGGGGGTTGGGAGAGAATAGTTTTGGTGGTACCGGGTGTTACATAGCTGGCCTTCATTACTCAGAGTTGTATATGGGCATCTGAGAATATGGATGAGCCAATTCAAACATACATTAGTTCTCTGTTTTTTTCTTAATAAAACCTTCTTGCCAATCTTCTGAAGTTTTTCTGCTTTTATTACTGCGTCTGCTACTTTTTCTCTGTCTCCCAAAAAAGACCCTGAAGGCCAGGAAGAAGAAGGCAGTCAAAATGTGTTAGTTTGCTGTCCACCCACTAAGATGTGTCTGCAGCCAGCCTGCAGCCATTTTCAGAAAGTTGGATTTGGGATATGAATTTTATTTATTTCATTTTCCCTATGTGTTTAAACATATTTATCTTTTAATGCTGGTATTTTACTTCGTAGTTTGCAGAATTCGATCAGATCATGAAGTCGGACCCCGACCACTTAGCAGAGTTGGTTAAAAGAGTCAATCACTGGCTGGTCTGCAGTCGCTGGAAGAAAGTCCAGTGGTGTGCGCTCTCTGTCATCAAGCGTGAGTGCTTCCTTTCATACCTAAGATTTTGTTGCTTTGGAAGTGTGCCGGTTTGTGGGATTATACAAGGCTCCCTCAGGAATGCTGGGCAGCTGGCCAGGGCTTTAGTTCTTGCTGGGTCCCTGGCTCCTCGGGCGGTACCTCATACATGGTATGTAATAAGCTAGCCTTTGTAGACTTTGGAGTTTTATTTATTTTTCGAATATGTGACACTTACTTTCCTAGTGAATGTGTTACCGGAGTGTTACTTTCACCAGGTCCTGAGCACAGCTTGTTGTCTTCACTGTTTTTCTTTTTCCTGGGACTTGAAGCTCCATCCCCCATCTCTCAGATTCAAAGGAGGACTTTCCTCTTTCTGCCTGTTTGCCATCTACAGTACACACGACAGAAATGTCCAGACCACAGTTGTTTCTCCTTTCTTAACCCTGAAATCTTGTCAGCTGCCAAACTGCATCTCTGTCTCCTCCAAATGCTGTCATTTTGTGCTTTTGTTGCTGGTTTCTTAGTTTCTTCTCTTTCTCCCACTCACAGCAACCTCAGTAGCTCCCGAGCTCTGGACTAAAAGCCTTTCTAGGTCACCTTTGAGTAATGGGCAGAGCCCAAGTTCTCCAAGTGTCTTTCAAGCCTGTAAAACGGGGTTCCATCCCGTTACCGCAGCCCCTGTACCTCTGTTCCTTGATGCACTGCAGTGAGCAGCTTTTGCATGTGTTTCTGCCAACTTTTTAGCCCTCACTGGACTGAGTGCAGAGTACTTTTGAATTACCTGGGGGTCTGTGGCAAACCTGTAATTGTTAGGAGCTACTATATTTGGGAATCTGCAACTTGATTAAATTTGTAATTGCTGCCCATACAAGAGTACTTCAAATAGTGCTGGGTATATGAAGAGGATTCAGTGAACCTTTCCTTATGAATAGAAAAAGAAAATTCATTTGGTTTAATGAAAAATAATGATGAAAACAGAAATGATTATTGAGATCCTTTGTTAGACACTTGTGAATATGGATAAAGAAAACTATAATAAAGAGATAACTGAACCTTTTTTCCCTTTCATTTCCCAATAAAATATAAGGCTATTTGCCATGGTAGTTCAGTGCTTTTAGTTTCGTATATTGCATTATGATGGAGAACGCATTGTATTGAAATGACTTGCACTATGCCACGTGTCTGTAGCCTGTGTTGTGCAGACGTGCTGAGGTCAGTGAGCAGACGGCTGTGCCTGCAGAATGTTAATAAGGGTTCTCTGAGCAAGATCTTCCAAGGTCGGATCAGTCAGGGAAATTCTGGGTACCTGAAGTTGAGAAGATTCCTTTACTGGAGGATTCTCAGAGGCCTAACCCAGCACGTTCATTGTGCATTTCCAAAGGGAGGTGTATTGTATGTCTCACCTAGACTGATTTTCCGGGTAAATCCTTTCTTAAAGGCATATCTATTCACATTGAATAGAACAAATGTTGTGTAGGAATCGGTAGCGTAGCATAATAAGGAAATAATGAATTTAAAGTATGAACCCAGCTGCAATATTTTTTATTTTTACGAAGTATTAAGAAACCAAGGGAATGTTAAACCTTCATGATTTTCATGTCTGATATAGTATGTTCTTCAAGATTTCATATTGCTTGAGAAGTGCATTTGTGAAAATGAATAGTTTTTGAAGAAATAGATATTATTTGTCCAATTTCACCTGAATTTTACAATGATTTTATTCATAGTGAAAAACAAAATAAAATACCGAGCAGAAGCTTGCATTAAAATGCAAAAAACTATTCGGATGTGGCTTTGCAAAAGGAGACACAAACCTCGGTAAGATAAATAGTGTGTGAAGGACCCTGTGAAACATAATCACAGCTGGGTGTGGTGACAAATGCTTGAAATCCCAGCGCCGGGAGACGGAGGCAGGACGCCTGGGAATTTGAGGCCAGTCTGGACTACATAGTGAGACTTTTCTCAGACAACAACACCCAGACCTGGATATCCACATTAAAATGGCAATAAAGTCATAATAAAAAGAAAGCAGTTTAGATCTTTGTAATGCATGCGCTTTGTAAAATGGTATTTTTGTCTGTTATTTGTATATTTATTTTAGCTAATTTACATGTTTCTTGCCTCAATCTACAAGATGTGAAGTGGCATATAAAAATATGGATGCATACTTTTACAGGCGAAACAAATAGTTGAGAAAAACTGTTATTTCAGTTACTTTAATGATTTCAGTTTCTTAATAATGTCAAGTTGATGTTTTAAAAAATATTAATATTTTCACCATTATTTTCAAGATTGTCCATAGAATTACATTATATTACTATAGACTTAGTTTTTTAAAATGCTTTTTAATTTAAATATTTATTACTAGCTTGAACTTTTTAAACTTGCATGTCTGAGTAACTTTTCAGAGCTTATTAAATACCTTTTTTAAATTCCAAGTTTGAATGCTTGGTTTTCAGTTAAAGCATAGAAGACAGGCATCGGTGTCATTCCTACGCATGCTTAATTCCTTTCACCCTTAGTAAGACATCTCAAACAGAGAATATTAAATAATAATGAAAACAGAAGTGAAATGACCTGTTTAGTTATGTGTGTTTAGCATTTTATTAATGAAAAACGTTTACAGAAAGCATTAACAACGAAGTGTGTCTTTGTGGAATATGCTCTTTCCAGCATTGACGGCCTGGTTAAGGTGGGCACTCTGAAGAAGCGGCTTGACAGGTTTAATGAAGTAGTAAGTGCATTAAAAGACGGAAAGCCAGAGGTGAATAAACAGATCAAAGACCTTGAAATTTCTATTGATGCTTTGATGGCCAAGATTAAGGTATGTAACTTTAGCCCAAATGACTTTGCCTTTTTTATATAATTTAGTATCTTTTGGTGTTGGAGTTGTATAGAAAGAGGTCTTCATCTTTTTCAAGATACAAAATATTGACAAGTGGATGCTCATATTCTCTTTTCTGTTTGAAAATTTCATTAATAACAGCATGAAATTGGCAATTTTTATGCAGTTTCATCTTCTGTAAGGAAAAAATGTTTTCCTCTCAAAAGAGTAAAAATACTATACTTTGTTGTTAAGTTTTTGCGTAGTCTTGACTCAGGATTAATGCAAATTATTTTAATTTGTTTTATGCTTTTCTACTTAAGTTTTAAAAATTCTGTTTTATTTATTCTTTTTGGCAGTGTTGGAGATCACACCCAGGGCCTTATAACATGTTAAGCAGACATTCCACCATTGAACTGCCTCCCCAGCCCCAACAGAAACTTAATTTGTAAATTATTAACATTATTAAAAATTTGAAGAAAACTGACAAAACCCCTTTATGCCCCCACACGAAGACATTCGGCTAGTGTGTTTCATTTATAATCTTATTTTATGTGTGTAATTATTTGTACATAATTTTAACCATGATGTACGTTTAATTCTGTATCTGTGCCATTTTGTTCTGTGCTTTGTCCATGTTAACACATTATCTTCGTAGAGGCTATAACATTAACTGTTAAAAAAAATGGCCACTAATTTCATCCTCAGTTTTGTAGAAAAAAGTAGGGCTAATAATTGAAAAACTGCAATTATTTGATTACTAGTGGGATTGAGATTTTTTTCTGTTGTTTTTTTAATCATGTTTCATCTTTTTATATCTTTTCCTCCATTATATTTTAAGATTTTACTATTTTCCTCAACTAGTTTCTTGGCGTAATACAATTATGTGAATATTAGTACCTTAAAGTAAGCCCAATGTCGTATTTTATGCAGACAATGCATAGTAAATCATAGAGGTAGAAAGCAGAGTAATGATCTGGAGAAGAATAAAAACGCCAGTATAGATGTAGCTGACTTTATAAATCTGTCATGAGCCATCCCTGTTTATGAGCTATCAGTGTCAGTTTAAAATTAACCGAGCCACATTGCTTTGAAGGCTTAGGAAAATTAAACAATTTTATATGCATGTAGTAGTTTCTTTTATATTCCTTAGGTACTATTTGAACAATATTATTAAACAATAATTTTGCCTAACTGGGCAAATAATTCCTTAAAAGGAATTTTTAAGTGCAATTATGTTACTGTATCTATAGTTATATGTTCAGATGTTGATGATTTGGTTAATACAAAAATAGAGTCAAATATTTGTGTGCAGGGTTAATGTTTAAGTTTGAAGGTTGTTGAATGTCCCAACAGCACAGCAAACGTAAGGGGTGTATTGCTTACCAGGTTTTCTACTTTGTTGCTGTTTTATGTACAGATTGGGGTAGGTTTTCTAAAAATCGTGGTGGGAAGCGTGCAGCTTTATGTTGGTCTTCCTAGCAGCGTGCAGGTGCGCAGCCAGTGTGCTGTGCGTGTTGACTGTCGTGCAGTGGAGGAGCTAGCTCCTTAAGGGTGTGCCTGTTCTTTCCCAGTCTACTCTGATGACAAGGGAACAGATACAGAGGGAATACGACGCCCTGGTCAGAAGCTCAGAGGAGCTCCTCAGTGCGCTCCAGAAGAAAAAACAGCAGGAAGAAGAGGCAGAAAGGCTGAGGCGCATTCAAGAAGAAATGGAAAAGGAAAGGAAAAGACGGGAGGAGGAGGAGCAGCGTCGGAGAAAGGAAGAGGAGGAGAGGCGGATGTAAGGCGTTTGTGCTGTGCTTTGACTGGGAAACTGAACCGCAGAGGGGCATGGTGTTGGCAGTGACCAGTGACTACTCTTAAGTCGCAGTCTTATTTTAGTGCATTAATTTTAGAGTAAATTTGAAAATAGAAAATAAGGTAACTTTATAGTAATTACTTAAACTGTTATAATTACTGAGAATGATTTTAACTGTAGGTTGAGTATCCTTAATTCAAAAGTCTGAAATCTGAACAGCTCTGAAGTCTGAAACTTGAGTGTTTCGTTGGCATTCAGATTTCATATAATATTTATTAAAACATTAACTGTATAGCTGGATGGGAGCCACGTGACACTTCTGTGTGCACACAGTGTACCTGGGTTGTATCCAGGCCACCTTCTTGCACTCCCTGTGCACCCAGCCAGGTGTAATCACTGCTGGATTTTCAGGTTGATGTTTTTGAAAAGCTTCCACACATGGATTGAGGACATGCGGCACTTGTCTTTCTGTGTCTGGCTTATTTTCTTTAACATATGGCCTTACCGTTCTGTCCATTTGGTTGCGAATGACAAATTTATTCCCCCCTCTTCTCCCTGCCCCACTTTTTTTGCAGTAGTGAGCATTGAGTCCAGGGCCTTTTCACTGAGTTATATCTGCAGCCCCTTTCAAAATATTTTTTATTTTGAGACAGGATCTCACTAAGTCATTATGTTGCCCAGGCTGGGCTTGTACTTGGCTGTCCTCCTGCCTCAGCCACAGGCATGCATCCCTATGCCTGTTTATGTTATGTCTTCTTTATGATTGAATAATATTCCATTGTGTACATGTACACACCATATTTTCCTTACCCATTTATCTGTTCTTGGCGCCTGGGTGATTCCATTTTTTTGCTACTGAATAGTGCCACAGTAGCATGGGCATGCAGGTGTCTCTTTTGTAAGCCAACTTCATTTCTTTTGGATGTGTACCCAGGAGTAGGGTAGCAAGATACTACGGTAGTTCTGTTTTCAGTTTATGGGACAGCCCCTATGTACCGATTTCTGTGGTGGCTCTTCATTTACATTCTTCAGTAATAGTGCATGATCTTCTTTCTCTCCATATCACTACTAGCATTTGGTGTTTTGTTTTTTATAGTGGCCATTGTAACTGGTGTGAGATAGTATCTCCTTATACTTTTGATTTGCATTTCCCTGATGGCGAGTGATATTGAGTATTTTTTCATGTATTCATTGGTCTTTGGAAAAGTGTCTTTTCAGATCATTTGTCCATTTTCAAATTAGATTACTTTGTTGTTGAATCATTATATATCCTGGATAGTAAGCCTCTCTTGGGTGAATAGCTGGTAAATATTTTCTCCCATTCTGTAGGTTGCTTCCTCAGTTTGCTGATGATTTCTTTTGCTGTACAGAAACTTTTAGTTTGATGTGATCCTATTTCTCTACTTTTGCTGCCTCCTCTGCCATCTTTTGGAGTCTTCCAGAAAATCATTGCCTGTGCTGGTATCTTGAAGTGTTTCCTCCTCTTCTCACTCAAGAGTTTCAGGTCTTTTGTTAAGGTCTTTGAACCATTTGGAATTGATTTTTTTGTGAGGGAGGGGTCAAGTTTCAGTGTTTTGCATGTGAATAACCAGTCTTTCCAGCACTATTTATTTTTTTTTTTTAAATTTTTTTTATTTTAAAGATAAAAGGAGGCAAACATTAACAGACATACAACATTCTACAACAAATCACAAGCACAATACAGACAACACAGAGTTACAAACAAAGTGGTAGGGAATTAACAATGGTGGTTGTATTACATATTGATATCTTCAAAGTGGCTTCTC